>NC_046662.1:31733132-31756045 GCF_010883055.1 Belonocnema kinseyi | reverse complement strand
GACCTTAAAGTTGACCTTCATGGTGTTTTGAGGTGAACTCTGATTTTTAAATGGAAAAACCCTTTTTTACATCTACAATCGATAGAACGGAAAATTTTATGTTCAGGTACGTATCTAAGTCATAGGTCAATTGCGACGTTCAAGATCAGTTAGAGGTTATTTTAAATTAACAAAGTTTTCCAAGAGGTCAGTGTAATTCCTGAAGTAAATTTCAACGAGGAATTCAATGGTGACCTTCAGTTTGACCTTAAATTTGACTTTCATGGCTCTTTGAAGGTCAACTTTGTTTTTTCGAATGGAAACCCCCTTTTTACATCTGCAATCGATAGAACGGAAAATTCTACGTTTAGGTACGTACCCAAGTCATAGGTCAGTTGTAACGTTCAAGGTTGGTTATAGGTTATTTGAAATTAACAAAGTTTTCCAAGAGGTCAGTGCAATTTCTTGAGTAAATTTCAACGATAAACTCATTGGTGAGCTCTGTATTGATCTTGGTGATGATCTTCAAGGTTTTTTCAAGATTGTTTCAAACCAATTTACGTTTACGTTTAGCATTACGCAGGAACAACGACGTGGACGTGGTAAATTCTGTTACCTTTGGGTTGCTTGATTAGCTTGACTGAAAACCTTGAGTTTCTTGACAAAAAGCTATGCGATTGTAAAAATGAGTTACAGCATTACGAATCATCTCCCTATCAATGAAAGTAGCCTGTTGCAGAATCCGATTCAGCAATTTGTCTAAGCCTTGCGGTTGCGTGGAGTATACTTTGCCCTTTAAATAACCCCAAAGAAAATATTTGGGAGACGTCAGATCAGGAGATCTAGCAGGCAACTCGATTTCACCCCTTCTTTTAATCTTCTTTTGAGGGGACTGAGTATCCAAAATGCTCGAACCTTCCTATCATAATGAGCCGCTGCTCCGTCCTGCTGGAACCAAATATTTTGAAAATTATCACCTGTAATCTCCCTTATTATTGGTACAATTTGGTTTCAGAGAAGCTCTTCATATGCACGGGCATTGAGATTACCATCGATGAAAAAAGGGCCAATCAATGTATCATTCAAGATACCTTCCCAAACATTAATATTTTGTGGATATTGTGTGTGACTCTCCAACATACAATCAGGATTTGTTTCGGACCAATATCTACAATTTTGCCTGTTAACTTCACCTTATAAAGTGAAAGTAGATTCATCTGAAAATACTGTATTGTACAATAAAAGAAGATCTCTATCAATTCTTTTCATCATAATTTCACAAAATTCAACCCGACGATCAGGATCGTCTTCATTGAACTCTTGTACCAGATGAACTTTGTGAGGATGGAAATAAATGCTTTTTAAAATATTTAGCACTGTCTCAGGAGCAACGTTACGCTCATCACTAGCTCGACGTAAACTAAGGTGTGGGTTTTCAACAAATGCATGGGCTATGTCCATCTGCATCTCCTCAGATGCTGCAGATTTTGGCCGACCAATTCTCTGAAGGTCCTTGATAGATCCATGATTCATAAAGCGCCTTACAGTTCTTTCAATTGTTGATTTTGAGACAGGATTTAACCTTTCTCCATTACGAAAAGTACGATTAAAAAGCAAACTAACTTTATCATAAGATCGAACTCGATCTCCCCAACCACGCATCATCAATACGGATACCCTCTCTCGTTTTGAAAGTTTAGCTTGTGCCATAATAATCTTTTAGCGAAAGATTGTAAGTATGTACTCGTAATACGTAAATCTAGTTTCGATTCGTAATATTCGTATGGAAAAACGGTATAGGACTTATGGTATCGCTTTAGGTATTGACTTAGGTATCGAAAAACGGTATAGGACTGTATAACTCTTAGGGGAGGAAGAGAACTCTCACCAGAACACCTGGAACTTTTAATGAAAAAATTGCTTATAATTTTACAATATTCAAAACGCTGTAACCAAGATCAATACAGAGCTTACCAATGAATTTTTCGTTGGAATTTACTTCAGTAATTTCACGGACCTCTTGGAGAACTTTGTTAATTTCAAATAACCGCTAACTGACCTTGAACGTTACAATTGACCTATGACTTGGGTGCGTACCTGAACATAGAATTTTCCTCTCTATCGATTGCATATGTAAAAAAGGGGGTTTCCATAAAAAAAACAAAGTTGACCTTCAAAAAGCCATGAAGGTCAACTTCAAGGTCAAAATTAAGGTCACCATTGAATGATGGAGCCATAAAAATACGTCTCAGAGATAAATTTATGTCTTTAATATATAAATTGATTGGGGAAAATTCCAGTCGAACTCAAGTCGAAGCATTTTTATTCGGGTACATACATACATATGCATACATACATAGATATATACAAAATTTATAAGTTAAAAAACGGTAAGTTTGTTTAGTAGACCGTATGAGTAAAGTTTAAATCATAAAAATAACATTGGAATTGATCAAATTCAGTTTATGGAAAAACGACAAATGTTGCAATAAAATTTGTAATAACAAATTTTTTTAAATAAATGCGCAGTTTTGTTAAAAACAGGACAATCAAACAATATCTATTTGAATACCAATGCAAGTTATGAATTATAATAATATACATTGATGAGAATGATTTAAAATTTCAGGGACAAACTCAAGTTTATTGTGCCTCTTCTTCTTTTTGGCCTTTATTTACATTACTTGCTTCGCTAATTAATTAAAAGAAAGGTCGAGACTGAAAGTATAAACAATTTTCCAAAATATTGCAGAAAGTGCTAAATATAAATGTTCAACGCTGATATTCAAGACTACGCCAAATTTAAAGGCATTTTAAAAGAATCTTGAATCCTTCATTTTGGAGAAATTTTTCTTTAATAAATTAAACAGCCTCTTTGAATTGCTTAGACTGATGTTGTTTCGGGTACTACATGCAGTGTACTAGACAAACTAAAGTGATTAATTTTAGCACAAGAAATTACAAAAAATGTACAATATAAAGTGAAAAAAATAAAAATATATAATCTACTATTCAAAGTTTTAAAACTAAAAAGGTAGTTTGCCTAGTTTTGACACTTGTGTCCTTTAAATCTCTATTTTACAGCGCCGATATTGTCAAAAAAGTATTTTTTATATATGTCTTACATTCAAAATCTGAGTTTTGTCAGTATCTTTAGCTGTCATTGCATAAACAAATTAAATGTTGGTGTTTAAATGTTTTGTCTCAGCACATTTCAGACAATGTACGTCTAAATAATAGTTAAATGCATTAGCGTGGTACATTTTTGTCTTGGATTTATATATTTAAAATATTTTAATTACGCTATAAATGAATTATGAACACAGTGAATCAATTAATATTCAACATTAATATTATTTTTCATTCAAAAGAAGGTGATATATGTACTGCGTTGTATTACGAAATTTTTCGTATACTTAATTCATTTTTATTTCGTCTGTATTCGTGGAATTTCCGTAAAATATTAGCCTCAGCCCTGTACTTGAACAGCTCATCTCACGAATAATCCCGTCAAACTAACCAGCGCTAATAATATATAACTTGCTTTATTATTAATACAAAATAAGACAAAAGAGAAAATGTATGCACACTAAAGTCCAGTCATACTTTTTTAATTCAGCCCATTAACATCCGCAGCAAATTTGTGATAATCTTTAGTTTCTAGTTAAGAAATTATCTTGAAACTATTTAATCCAAAATTATGCTCACACATAGAATTTATTTTACATTTTTCTTAATTCACTTAATTATTGATAATTTCTGGGTTGCTTCTGCTGGGGAGGAAGAGGATTATGGATAAAAATGCAATATTAATTAAATCACATTTAGAATGTGGAAAGAGGAAGTTTGAAGGATATCTATCATATCCATTGTGCCCTAAAAAATAAACTTGGTCTGGGTGAAGCTTTTCTATTTTTACCCTTAATTCAAGTTCTTGATAGAGTCCGCCAACACTTCTATATTGGTCGATCATTGCGGAGTAGTATCCATCTTCCACTAATAACACGAGAGAAGGTGGTTTTAATCTTTCATAAGAAACATTTCCATCTAACGTTAAAATTCCATGATACGGAAGATCCACAGTGTGCGTTACTAAGGAGTAAATTTCATACTTGATAACATCATGATGAGGAGATCCTACCGAATATTATATAAACTCAACGTCAAGATATAAAAATTGGTAAATTAAAATGTTGAGTAGAAAAAAAATCGATGACTATCTTAGGCATCATTTTTCATCGGTGAATGATAGTTTATGGGAAACTTGTTTCTTATTTCGTCATTTCGGCGACTTTTGACAAGAAAAATAATAAGATATTTTCTTCAGGACATTGGAAAATAAAAATGTCCTTTTTCATTTTTAAGTAATTAAAGCATGTCCATGACGTTTCATCGAAACTATGTGTTTCCACGACCAACTCTTTTAATATAAATAAACGTGTTTGCATATTAGATTTCCGATAGGCAGTCTATGGTTATCATTTATTTAAAAGAACTTTTTTTATTGGTGTTAAAAGAGTTACAAATTTCAGAAATAGATCATTTCCGCAAAAAACCCAACATTGCCATTCTCGCCCTTTAGTAAATCAATTGAGTTTTATGGATATCTGGAATTTCAAATATATAGCCATCCATATTGAAATAATTATAGAATATATCAGATTTTTAACAGGAATTTGACTTTTCTATTTATTTGCAGAAAGATGAATATACATATCTCTTCATTTTTAAAATTTTCTTTTACGATAGGCGTTACATTTAGTAAGAATTAATACTATTTAAGTACGGGAGAGAGAGGTATGGTGCCTATATGGGGAATGGTGACAATTACAAAAATCGTCCGCGCTAGGTGATTTTCATATTGGTTTTTTGCATCAAATGAAAACATTACTTTAAAAGTACAACTTCCCCATTCCGATCAAGGTCTTTTCTATTATTTACTACAGCTTCACTATATCGCGAAAGTATTTTTTGTGTTTCTTTTGAATTGAAAATTTTCTTCCTTGTTTCGTCTTGACACATTTCAGACAATGTACAGTCAAAAAAATAGTTTATTACTTTGATGCTTAAGTTCAGAATATTTTTGTCTCAGATTAATATGTTGAAAGAAAAAGCTTCAAATGGATTTATTAAAATTCATTCGATTCTTCCTGTTAAAAATTAAGCAATATACGTGCTGTCGAATATTATGAAATCTTCTGGACAAAGAACCGTCCTTCAGTTCATTGGGGTGACTGGAATTTCCGTAAAACACTACCCTGAGCGCTATATTTGACTTTGTAGTCTTATGGAAAATTTCTTCATATTCCCGTGTAGAAAATCCCCCGGTTGGCCCCATTACAACAAGGTTTCTGGCCTGACTCCGGCCGGGCTACCCCTGGCTGGGTTTCATGGACAGGAACCGGTCGGGAGCCGGTCAGGCTACAATTTTCTTGAATCACCAAGTTGGGAGCCAGCCAGGTACTGGCCGAGCCAACCCTGATTATATCTCATGGTCGGGAGCCGACCGCGTACTGGCCAGGATAATTTTGTTGTCAAAATTACACATTTTTTAAGAGCTGTGATGTTCTCAAAGACGTAATTATGGATGGTAGCTGAATTATCATTTAAAAAGTATAATTTAAAGATTTATTAGAGCAGTGAAACAGAAATAAGCTGTTTTAAATTCTTAACAAAAAATTACATGAATGTTTTAACTTATTAAATACAACTGTTATCAATTTTGGTATGTGCATAAGCAGAAATGTTACAATTTTCACTATTTTCAGACAATGTTTAGTCTGTACTCTTTCAAATTTACCGCCATTTATATCCTCTTCTGTGTCTGGCGACTGCGTAGACGCTCACTACTTTTCAGTTTCGCACTTCCGACGAGGGTGCACATTGCATTCACGTCGCGCCATTTCCTTGAAGTTTGCAAATAAAATCGAGATCCGTAATTAAAATCAACCTTGTTTCAGTAAACAGTCCGAAAATACCACTTAGTTCGCTGATAATTATTATTTTTAATTAAATTATACTCTTGTGAATACAATTTTTTCTGTGCACCTTCCTAACCTAAATTCACCACGTGGTTTCCAACGTGAAACAATTTCCACGAGGTTTTATTATGAGTGGTTGAAATTCTACTCCAATTTCCTTACCAGAATTGGTAAACTTTATTCGACCTTTAAAGTTTACCGTATTCTTTACAATGAGCCTTAAAAGACAAAAAAAGTTACAAATTTCTCGCCTTAGGCAATATTTTTTAACCGCTTTGTGGCCAGATTACCCAACCGGATCCCGGCTGGTATTCAAGCCGGGATCCGACCAGTTTACCGTGACGTTTTTAGCCGTATCCCGGCTGGATTCCCCGATCAGCCCCCGGCTTTATCCGGGGTTATCCGACCGGGAACGGGCCAAATCCCTCATTAGATTCCTACACGGGTTATAGCGAGTCAATTATATATAACTAATTTGTTAAATAATACCTGTGACAAAAGAAGGTGAAGGAGAAAACAAATTTGCAATAAAGTCTAATAATGATTGTTTTTATTTGGCGTATTAAAACCGGCATTAAATTCATTTTAGTTTTTTGGCCTTAGACGAAAAGTGGTCCTAAAATGATTTAATCCAACTTCATTTCACAGAACAAACTTATTTTACATTTAATTTATGTTATTATTTTATTACCATTTAAAATTTTTCTGCATTGTCTTAATCATTGACCCTTTCTGGCTCTGCGATGGTGTTCAAATATGGGTGGGGTCTGCTGGGGATATTTGAATCCATCACGTACCATATATCTTTTTTGTTCCTCCAAGCCAGGAGTCGGGGGATTTTTATTAAAAAATGCAATTTCAATTAACTCACGCTTATCATGATTCAAGTGGTAGTTTATGGGATAATCTTTATATTCATGTTGTTCCAGAAAATAAACATATTGTGGGTAAAACTGGTCTATTTTTACCCTTAATTCAGGTTCTATGTAGAGTCCACGAACATAACCATCTCGATCAACTATCGCGGCGTAGTACTTACCCTTCACTTGTAAAACAGGATAAGGTGCTTTTATTATGTAATAAAAACCTGCATTATTCATCGTTAAAAGACCATGGTCAGGAATCTTTACACTGTGAGTTACTAAGGAGTAAACCTTATACGGGAAAACTTGATGATGAGGCGGAGATTCTACCGAATATCCTGACTCTGCAAGAAGAAATATAAATATGTTAATTAAAATGTTAATTAGAACAAAATTTTGATGACTATCTGAGGCATCATTTCTTTTGTATTTCCAATAGGGAGGTCCAAAAGTGCAGAGAAGAATATTTTTCTCGAGTTTTAATGCGTAACGGCCCCCAAATTTTGTGGACTCGTCAGAAAAGTTAGTTTTTAAGTGTGAGCACATCTGGGGCGCGCGATTGTCGGTTCTCGCGCTTCGCGCTCGATAATGTATTTACATCGTGCTACGCACTCGGCTTTAATAAACGGCTTCTCATAACGCACCCCGTGCTTCGCACTCGATTCTGTCCAAAATATGAAATTTTCTAAATTTCGTTAAAAATTATTATACCAAATGTACATATAATATATTAATTTTTTAACTTTGGCTTAGGATTGCTTATTCAGATATTATAAAATAAAGTAAAAATTGTATTTATCATGATTAATTTAATATTATTTTTACATTGAACTTTATTCTAAGCTACCCTTATCATGCCAATAAATTTACTCCATCACAGTTCATAATATGCCATTGTATTCAAATGCATATATTTAAATTGTCTTGTTTTTATACCGTAATGAAGTGCGCACATTTAAAACAATAATTTCGTGATTAAATATTTTGTGTAACTATTGAAGTTTTTCTATCAATTTAATTTTGTTCACTTTCAATGTTATTTTTTACGATTTACCTAAATTAAAAGTACTCATCCTAGCCTAATCTCATTCTAAGCAAATTTGTGGATATGACTGAGGCGACAAAATTTATTGAAATACAATGTGATTCTAGCTGTTTTCGTGTTTCAAACAAATTACTTTCTTTATTGATTTTTTTTACGATTAAAAACAGAAAAAACTAGCCCTATAAAAAAATTAGCAATGACAAATGTGTAACTATTTTTTGGATATTTGCTTATTAATTTGCTTATTAATTTATTTCACAGCTTGTTTCATTTGCCCAAAAATTAACATTTTTATTTTTATTTTTTAAGATTAGGGCAAAACTATGCGTTACACACAAAAATTAATCATAGCAAAGTTGCAGGTCTCTCCTGGGTAAACAACTTTTTTCTGGTTATTTTCTTTTTTAGATTGTATCGTGTGTTCAAAAGTTGATTTGAAAAAAAAAAATATTTTCAATGATTTTTATAAGGAAAACCAACCCTACGCATCCTATCCGAAAATTATTCAAAAAAATGTGCACTTCTTTTTAAGGTGAACCATTTTGGTCAATTTTTTTGTAGCTTGTGACGTACGTTTTTTTTTAATTAACACAAAATTTCAATTTTTTTAAATTCATAGATTTTGTATGACAATCTTGTAGGGTGTTCAGTAAGAAACGTTTTTCTCTTCTTGTCTATTTTCACATCGAGCTTTGTTTGTCTTAAAATCTTCATTTTCGTTTTTTTTTAGATTTTTATAATGTTGTAACTCTGGTAGTTCTTTTTTATCGAAAAAAGACATTAGGATAAATTGCTCATATTTTTAAGTACTACGAATAGGTGTACATACAATTTTTAGATCTTCAAACAGTGACTAAACAATTTTTTTTAATGGTCTGCATTTTTAAATTTGCATCAAAACGTGGGCATTTGACAAAAGTTGGAGCGGGGGGGGGGGGGGGGGGGGGGGGATAGGGTCAAAATTTTAAGAAAATTTAATACCTTCTCTGATAAGTATGTGAAAAGACGATTTTTTTAATTTTAGTCCAAATCGCCAGTTATGCATAGTTTCATAAGGCACTAGAAGTTCTAAATTTTCTTTAGTTTATAAATCAAAATTTGTTCTTCAAATATACAATTCTCTTGCATTTTTAAATAGTAAAATTAATTTAGAAATAAAACAATTGAATTTTCAACCTAAGAAATACAATTATAACCAAAAAGATTATTATTATACCAAAATAGAATAATTTTTAATTTAGTTTTCGACCTAATAGTTAAATTGAAAAAACGGTTAACCTTCTACTCAAAAAATAGATTTATTTTTTATTACAAAAGTTCAATTTTCAATAAAGATAGGATAGGGTACCTTTTAGTTAGAGGAAAAAGTGTTCAAATAAATAGCATACATTTTCAATGAAATATTTGAATTTTTAACCAAGCTCATGAATTTTATACCAAAAAAATTAGCTATGGATAAAACTAAAATTCCGACAAAAATTGAGTTAAAATTTTAATTGGAAAATCTCATTTTCACTCTAAGAAAGTGATATTCAAACAAATATCTGAATTTTGAACCACAAAATTTGATCACGAAAATTGAATAAAAAACAAGGAAGCTGAATATGCGTTGTGCCTGTCTTTTATGCACAAAAACAAATCAATTTGAGTGTTCAACCTAATGCAATCTCATTGTCTTGAACAAAGTTATATCTGTACAACAATTTAGTTATTTTTTTTCAATAATTTATTTCTCATGTTTTTTATTTCTATAGTCTTTTTTAAAATTACTATTTACAGCTTTATATAAATTC
The DNA here is from genome assembly GCF_010883055.1 of Belonocnema kinseyi. Taxonomy (NCBI): domain Eukaryota; kingdom Metazoa; phylum Arthropoda; class Insecta; order Hymenoptera; family Cynipidae; genus Belonocnema; species Belonocnema kinseyi. The sequence continues at coordinate 31,746,384 of NC_046662.1, read as the reverse complement.
ACATATTTTCACCAAATTAGCATTCATTCAATGGGTAATTGCTGAATAATAATATTGAATAACATAAATAAATTACTTTAAAATCATTTTTCAATTTTTTCAATTTTCAACCAAAATAGAATAGGGTACCTTTCAATTAGAGGATAAAGTGTTCAAACAAATATCATAAATTTTCAATGAAATATTTAAATTTTTAACCAAGCTCATGAATTTTCTACCAAAAAAATTAACGATGGATAAAACTAAAATTCCGACAAAAATTGAGTTGAAATTTTAATTAGAAAAGCTAATTTTCACTCTAAAAAAGTGATATTCAAACAAATAACTGCATTTTGCATTACACAATTTGATCACAAATATTGACTTAAAAACAAGGAAGCTGAATGTGCGTTGTATCTGTCTTGTATGCACAGAAACAAATCAATTTGAGTGTTCAGCCTACTTTTAAGTTTCAATAATATGCAGTCTCATTGTCTTGAAGAAAGTTAAATCTGTACAATAATTTGGTTATTTTTTTCATTAACATCTTTCTCATGTTTTTTATTTCAATAATATTTTTTAAAATTACTATTTACAGCTTTATATAAATTTACAGATTTCCACAAAATTAGTATTCATTCAATGGGCAATTGCTGAATAATAATATTGAATAACATAACTAAATTATTTTAAAATTATTTTTTAACATTTTTTTCTTCTTAAACATTTTATCTTTTTCCCCTATTTTGAAGAAACTTCCTCTTTTTCATTTTTTCACGTTTCTTGACTTAAATATGAACTAAATTAATAGAACCCAACATAAAAATTCAAATATTTTTGATTAGATGTTAAGTGTTTTTTAATTGAAAATTTTACTATAATATCTTTTGTATGAAATCCATCTCGAAAAAAGCCAGCTATTTGGTTGAAAATTCATGCATATATATTTTGTTAAAAATTAATCTTTTTTGTTCAAAATTAATCTTCTTGGTTAAAATTGCATCTATTCGGTTGAAAGTGTGGAAACAAAGGGAGTAAAATCGATAATAGAATTAAAAATGAGAATCGTTTGATATTTGGATGACAGTTGTATTTAAATCCATTGAAGCTCTGGTTTCAAATTTTGAAACCTTTCTGAGCTTTATAATTGAGAAATTAAGGATTGAAAATAACATGTGATTTTATGGGAAGACTTCAGCAGACTGAAGTTATGGCAATGTCGCACCCTTTCGCTTTGGTTGGAAAATCGTTTCTTTTTGTTTTAGATTAATTTCTTGTAGCTTGAAAATAAATAAACAATTTTAAGTTGAAAATTTAAGTATTTTGTCTAAGAATACGTTGTTTATGGTTAAATTTAATTGGTTTCTACTTCGGTTAAAATCATTTTTAATTAAAACATCAACTATTAAATTTATATTTGAAAATTAAATTATTTTAATAACCTTAATTCAAAAAAAGAAAATGTTGAAGAAGTACTTTAACTTTTACCCACGCAGTTGAATTTTGAATTAAAAACATCAGTTTCTAAACAAAAACTTTCAACAAAAGATATGAATTTGCAACTGAAAATAAGAATTTTTGCTAAAAAAGTTTTTAAAAAATTTTGAAACTAAATAGTTGTTTCATCAAGAAAAACTTTTCAACAAACTTGTTAAATTTGAACCAAAAACTGGCATTTTTATCTATGAACAATGCAATTTCAATTAAAATAGACGAATTTGTAAATTAAAAAAGCAAATTTACAACAACAACAAATTAATTGTTCATCTAAAAAAAGATTTCAAGTGACTTTTCAATAACAGAATATGAATTTGAAGCAAAAAGTAAATTTTCTAAAAGAAGAAGCAAATGCAAGAAATATATAAATACAAGACAATTCAATTACTAACAAGAATATTCTATCAGAGTTACTACAAATCTTCATTTCAAAAGTCCTTTAATTTGGTTTCAGAAACATTTTTATTTTCTCTAACCATTAATATTTAAAGACCTTTTGCAACATTTTTCTATATGAATACTTAAATTTTCCTGATTTTTTACAATTGTCGCAGGCTGGGTGCGTTTTTCACTCACCAGGTTTCTTTGGCACTTAAATCGAAATGTATAGTTCACTTTTTGCAGACTACCGAGTAAAAACGACTTGAGTTCGACTTGAATTGTCCCCAAACAAGACATGCTAAAGTCGAAATATTCGACATGAGCAAGTCTCTGTTTTGGAATGGAGCCAGACTTCAATTTATGTCTCGAAGACAAGTTTCTATGTTTTGAAGACATAAATTTATCTCTTGAGTCGAATTTTCATGACTATAAGACGAGAAATTCATAACTTGCAGTGTTTACCCTTCATAACAAGAAGGGCACTTCTGACTGCCATTAAAGCTAATCTTTGTTAATGATTAAACGATCTTTTATATTTTCACACAAAAATATATATTCAATTAATCTATTTAAAATTTTTATTTGTTTCGAAAAAGTTTTTAAGTGCTATACTCGCTCAGACCTACAGATTCTGAAGTTTTTAATTGAAAATAACTAATTTAATAATCAAAAATTCTCATTAATTAATTTTAATTTCATTTCTGAGTCAAAAAAAGGTTTGTCTTAAGACAAGTTTACGTCGACCATCTCAACCAAGACAAGGCTCGCCTTGAGACAAATAGACGCCGCCTTACCTGTCGTGACCATAAAATGAAGATGTAGATCTCCCAGTGGGCACAAAGTTTGGCGACGTCTTTAGGACATCATTACGACACCTTTACGGCAACTTTACGACGTTCTATGTCCATGTCGTTAAGGTGTCTTTACGATATCGTAAAGAAGTCGTATGATCTGACGATGTTTTTTCGATATCGCAAAGACAACGAAACGACATGGACATAGGATGTCGTAAAGATGTCGTAAATATGTCGGAACGATGTCATAACGATGTTATGACACTTATAAAAATTAAATTTGCATTTGTAAAAGTTATGAACATTTGAACTGCCGTTATTTGAGAAAACACCGTTAGCTGCAAAAATCAAAAAATGAGTTTCTTATATCGTTAGAATCGTGAAGAAAAAGATGCACCTGACGATTAAAATAATTTTTTCAAATTGTGTATAACTTTAAGAATAATTATTGCTAAATTTTGGAAAAACGCCGCTACCTACAAAATTTGGCGAGTTGTGATTCGAAGAGAGCCGTAACCGCCCGTTATGGCATTTTCTGAATTTTAGCATCCTAATCAACACCGTTAACTGCATTTTACATAAATAATTAATATTTTCAACCATTTTTGTTGCAAAAATGAAAAGTTTATATGCAAATTAGTCAAGAACAAAAAAAACTGCAGAAAATGAATTACAATCCGCGAAACACGCGAGTAAAGATTCGAACAGTTTTCGTCGATTTTCTCGGCTTCGCTCATTTTGCAGTTAACGTAATTTCTCAAATCATGGCAGTGAAGATATTCGTTTTGCTATAAGAAAATATTTCTCATGACATATTTGATGAAAGGTCTGGTAACATTTTTTCAAAAACTTTTTTGAACGGTAAAAAGTCCGAAAAAACTCCTATCGAAACTGTAATAGTAATTTTTTTGTTGATGTTGAAAGATTTACAAGTCAATAAAGTAGGCGGTATCCGCAAACCATACAAAATTGTCTTTTTATTTGTTAATTTGAACAATTTAGAATGGTCAGATGCACATGTGATGAAATAAAAAGTGTACGTAAAATAAAACGTATGAGATTTTAGTTTTATACTTACTAAAAAAAGTAAGAAAAGCAGCCAAGGTCAAGAACAGGATAATCGCGATCTCCATTTTTTTTTCTAAATAAAGAGAAAAAAAATTCAATGAGGAATTTTCTGAGAAATTTAATTTTTCACTTAAATTACACTGTGAGAAGTTGGATTCGATATAAGACTTAATTCAGCATTAGAACAATTCACACAATAAAATAATTGCACTTCAGTTTAACAAACAAATTAAGTAAAATCAGTTCAATTTTGTTGACTGAAATAGGTTCGGAATAATAGTCTTCCGTGAAGAACAAAGTCTAATGAAACGAATTCAAAATTATCATGTTTATAAAGAAACCGGTATAAACATGACACTGCTTTTTTACGTCGTGTGCATTCGAACGGTTAGATTTGTTTTAAATTTGAAGTGTCAAGTTCACGCAATACTGAAAGTTTCTCTCCATTTGATCTTGATGCTACATAAGTTTCTAAAATCCTATTAAATGAAGGTTATGCGCAAAATGTGCGCAGGATGTGTTTCAAAATTCTGTGAACTTTGAAATTCTTAAAATCAAGAAAGGTTAGAAGTTAAAAAATGTCTGAATTTCATTCACAGACAATCTGTTTAGTTAATTTCTAAATCTATAATAATTTGTCCAAAAATGTGCACATCCTCAGTGTTTTAAGTCTTTTAAATGGATATGCTTCAACAAAACATAATGCATTTTTGAGGCACAACAAATGATAAAATATATATTATATTTAAAAAAATTAATTCAAGACATTAATTTTTATTCAGAAGTTATTGGGATCAATTTTTAAAGCATACATTGATTTAAAATCTCGGTATTACGATCCCGATAGCAAGTGCTATTGAGGCAGCGCAGAGATGGTTAAAAAAACTCTTGATTGATGTTGAAACATTTATTTACATATTTTTAATTATGAATAATATCATTCGGTAAAAAAACAAAAGTTTTGGTGTTCGTGTCAATTTCGATCACTAGTAATTTCCGACAAAAAATGTTAGATTCCGGTTAAAGAGTATAAAAACCCGTGTAGAAATTCAAATGGGAAACTAGTCTGGTTCCCGACCATTTGACTCCACTTAAAGCCGGGGGATAGTCGCGTCATCTGACTAGCCCCCGGGCAGTAGCGTGACGGTAGATTAGTTGGCGGCTAGTCAGGTGACCCGACTTATTCCAGTCGGGGCCTGATCGGGTACTAGTATCGCCGCAAAAAATCAAGACCCCCCACTTTAAAAAGCAATAACTCCGCAGAAAAAAATGTGAGGAGGTTCGAAGAAAAACCACACGAATCCGCTAAGTTTTCTTTATAAAATCGTGTTAATGTAATTTTCTTAAAAAATGTCGTTCCAAGCTAATTAATGGCTTAAAATGTGTAGTAATGTACCCTGATTCCTATTTCAACCACAAAACTTAATAAAAATTATAATTTCGCGATTAAAGTCGCTCAGAATAATTCTGAGTTTAATGAAGCGCGGAGCGTGGCACAGTAGTGGAAAAAAGTGTAGAAAAAAAGTCCGTAATATTTCACAGCGGCAGGACGCCGTTTTCTTCTGATTTTCCCACAGCTGCTGCTCGCTCAGCAGGGCCGTCTCAAAGCTTTGAGGTGGGCTTCGTGCTTCTCTCCTGATATAAAGTTTTGATATTAGAATATAGTATCAAGCTTGCAGGCGAATTATCTTGTATTTTGTTTATTTAATATAGTACACTTACTTCGGTATTATAATATAATTTTGTAATTATTAGGCTGTTAATTCGCTACTGAAATGCGTGAAATTTTTGGTTTATATGAGCAGTTTTATGTGCGTATTTTTTTTGAAATTATTCGTAATAAGATAATGTTGCACCATATGAAGTGTAATACAATTATTTTTCCATTTAGCCGAAAAAAGTGTGGACTTTCTTCGAAACTGAAAATAGAGTACTTCACACTTTTAACCCTATCCCCTTGTTTTACCATTTTTTCAATATTTCCTCTTTGTCTCACCATTTTAAAGAAATTTGTACTCTTTTCCTTATTGTTTCGCCTAAATGCGAATTGAATTAATACAGAAACCAGTACGAAAATAGAATTAATTTTATTTTGTTTGCTTAAAAAGTCTACTATTATACTTTTTCTTAACATTTATATCCTTTGATTAAAAAAGTTACTAATTAATAAAAAATTTAATATTATTTTTAAAAACTTAACCGCTTTGTCAATTTTTTTTCTATGAAAACGAACTGTTGTGAATAGAAAATTGGTCGTTTTAGAATCATGTGAAGAACTTAAGCCATTGTCAGTAATTTTTATGAAAATTGTAGTATTTGTTCTCGTAGGTGTTGAAAGAAAAACCTTAACAAGATTTTTGAATAATTCCCAGAAATTACAGGAAACATTAAATTGAAAAATTTGGTCCTTTTTCTTTGAACTTTCATAAGTTTTGTGATTTTAATACTATTAAAGCGTATTTTTTTAATGTTCGTATTATGGTGCAGTTCTGCATAAAAATATCTTGAAACAAAGAATGTCAAAACTTTCTTGAATTTTTCAAAAACGAATTTTCAAACTAAATTTATGAAAAAAATACCCAATTAAAAAATGCATAGATAGCTTACTCTGTCCTCTAAATAATTCAATATACAAATTAATTTTTGAAAAAGTGAAGAAGTTTTTGAAATTTTTGGTTAAAAAAATATATATTTCTTGAACACTGTATCTTATTACAAATAATTTTAAAAAATACACCTTTACAGCAATAAAGTCAAAATCGTTTTATAGTTTTTCTTTCAACACGCAAAAGAACAAATACTGCAATTTTCATTAAAATTTCTAACACTAGCTTACATTCTACAGATTACTTGACATGGAATTGCTCATACAAACAAATCTTTTACGCATTTCAGTAGCGAATTAACAACCTAATAATTACAAAATAATATTATAATACAAAAATAAGTGTACTACATTAAATGAACTTAATACAAGATAATGCGGGTGCAAGCTTGATACTGTATTATAATAAGAAATTTTTATATCAGGAGAGAAGGGCGCAGCCCACCTCAAAGCTTTCAGATGGCCCTGCTGAGCGAGCAGCGGCTGTGGAAAAATCTGGAGTAAACGACTGCTGGCCGCTGGGAAATATGACATTTAATCCCTAAATAAAAACATTCAACAAAAATCCTTGCAAAACTGACATTTTTAAATATTTTTAAATTTGAAGGTCTCTACTAGATTCTAAACATGTCGTAACGCACTCCAGAATTTTTTCAAATTTTTTCTAACATACTCTTAGCTCTGGCGTCATGTGAAAAATAACGTGTCTCAACAATGGGCCTCGCAGAAGCATTTTCACTTGTATTTTGCTAATTAGCTCGGAACGAAATTGCCTTATAAAGTGGGGGGTCTTGATTTTTTGCGGCGATATTAGTAGGGGTCATATGATAATACATCCGCGTGGAATATTAACCAAACTCCCAAAAATTTGTTACACATTCCCTAAAATTTTGTCAAAATACTTATTATTTATGGAAATCTCTATACACTTTTTTTGAAATATTTGAAAGTGCTCACATTTACCCAAGATTTAATGGAGAACATTTCCTACGCTTAAAAATGCATAAATTTATGTGACTAAGATTCCCAAAAATTTGTGAAATATTAATTTTAAATAACTTCAGTTGGAACACAGCAATAGAAGAGCTTCGCTCTGAAGGAACCGGCACGTTGATCGCGGTAGTCCCTGCTCGAGATAATTATGCTTTGTTACTTGAGGACTGATGTCTTAAACACTTGACGCGTCGTTTCTGTTGCGCGAGAGGTGGCACGTCGCGCCCTTGCGGATTTTTTTTTAAGCTACCAGTCCAGAACCGCCAGACTAAAATGAAGGTGGTAGCGAAATCTGAACTGTAACGTGTTTAATAGTTTACGACTAGTTTACTGCTCTTCACTGATTGATCAAAAAAAATTTCTCTTTCCAATTTCAGCTACTTGGAGGATTAGACTTTATTTAAATATAGCAAACCATTCAGAATAATTAAAAAATAAGCATCCATACAAATTTAGAGTCTTATGACTTCCGGCGGACTTTTCACCTACATCTATATGCATCTTTTCCAATATGGATTTTCTTAAAATTCCATACAAATGTATTCGTAATTGTTCCTAGGAATTAGCAATTTTCGAAAAAATACTAAAAAAAAATAACATTGCGTCTTTTTGTAGATTTTGATCGTTGTTTTTATAAAAAGTTGATTTTTGTACAAAATTATTAACTTAATAATTATTTATTAAGCATGTTTGAATTATATTTGAATTTCTTGGTTTCTTTGAATTTCTTTGTTTCTCCGAATTCCTAAAAGCCTTCAAGTTCCTTAAATTCTTCTAATTCCTAATATTCACAGAATTACTTTAATTCGTCCTATTCATTTAATTATTTGAATTCCCAGAATTTTTCAAATTCCTTAAATTCATAGAATTACTTGAATTCTTCTAATTTGTTAAATATTCCGAATTCCCTGATTTTTTAAATTTTAGTGAAAACTGCGCTAAAATTTTCTGAAATGTTAAAGCTAGGTTTTTATACTTTTGGAAAATTGCTTAAATTCAAAAACTTATTACATTTTTGTGTTATCCAAAAGTTCCATTAAGATCAGTTGTAAATCCTGTCTTGTTTTAATTTTTGTCTAATTAAACGAGTTCATTGGGTACATGTTAATCTATACATATTTCAATATCCTTTAAAACTTTCGATTTCCCTTCTTAATCTGTTAGAAAAAATTAGTTTCATTTATGCTCATAATTTAAAATGAAAAGATTTGAATGTTTCTTTTTGAGAACTATTTAGCTTTTCTCTTACAGTGAAATATTGTTAAATTTTAAGTAGTTGCGTTTTAAAAACTTTATGATACAATCGTTCATATTCTAGGATTTAAAGTTAAAATTAATGAATTAGAATCTGTTAAATTTGAAAGAAAATTATCTCGATAATTTTTTGAACCAGTATTTCTTTACACCTGACAAAATGAATTTTATTTTGCTTTTAGCACTTAAATTCAATTAAATTTTCAAGATTTTGGCCATTCATAAACAGCAACTCTAAACTTGGATATTTTATTATATTCTGTTAAAATCTTTTTTCAGAATCATTTTTTAACTAAAAATTTAACTAATCGTTTTTGGTTAAACCTTTATCTCCTTCAGTTGGACATTCAACTATGTGGCTGCAAATTTCTGTATTTTGTGGAAACTATATTTTGCGTTAGAATATTAATCACCTTGGTAACTAATTGATCTTTTTCATTGAAAATTTAATCATTTCTTTAAAAATTCATTTATTTCTTGAAATCTTGTTCACACTAAAAATTCATATAGAATTTAAGTTGACAAACCAAAGTTAATATAATTCAGAATTTTGTGGATTCTTTCAAATCTGATAAGCTATTTCTCTACTAATAACATAAAAATGTTTCTTTTGCTAAAAAAGTTGACGGTTATTTTTCTATTTGTTGACTTTCATTATTTAAAAAAAGCCTAAATTCATAATAAATATACATTTGATAAATTTTACTTATTGACAATATTTTGAAGTTAGGTGATACTAGTAAGCTATCCTAATACACATAAAATTTAAGCAAAATTTTCCCACGAAAACGGAACGAAAACTTTACATTCGTTATCTTCCATCATTTATAACAAAGCTAAATGTTAGGTGTTAACAAATTTCTAATGGTTGGCAGGTTTGAGCAGGTACTTTGATACGTATTAGGTGGCAGAAGATTTTTGTTCGTGCAAAAAGTATGAAAATAACGTATTTTAAAAATTTTGTTTATAATAATAATAATAGAATTGTATAAGCAAAAAATTCTTTGCATACTTTTTACGTTCAAATTTTAATTCGAGCTGACTTCAAATATATCTGAGGGTTTAACTTCAGAAAGGAAATTTTGTTTTTCATTGGTTAATTTACTCAGCTCGTTTTGAAATTGGTATAAACTCTTGTTATAAAGTTTTAAGAAATTGCAATCTCATTGTTTTTAACCAACTTTAATTCTGTTTATCAATCTAGTTCTTTTTTTAACTGACGCATTTCTCAAGTTTTTCATTTCTGTCAACTATTTACAAATTAATATTTACAGCTTTTAATAAATCTACATGTTTCAAAAAAATTATTATTTATTCAATCGGAAATGCTAGGTGGTAATGTTTATTAACATGAATAAAAGACATAAATATTTCCTTTGAAAAAATGGAAAGTTTTATAATGAGCTGCACCGTTTGTCTTCGTTTTCATGTCTATTTTTTATCTTTTTGTTGTATTTTTTTACCCAAATTTTCACATTTTTTTGCTCTTAAGGAATTGATCTCCTTATCCCTGTTTTAAACAAAACTTCCGTTTGAGATGAGTGTTGACAATATTTTGCAAGAAAATAAGTTTTATTAGCCATTTTGATACGTATTAGAGCAAAAAGAATTTTTTTCTGTAAAAAAGATGCAAATTTTCGATTTGTCAACATAGGTGTAAATAATGTTTAAGAAAGAAATATGTTAATTGTTGACAATATTTTGTAGAAGAATAAGTTGAATAAACTATTACGATACATATGAGGTGAGAGAGAAATATTTTCTGCAAAAAATAATGATGATTTTCTATTTGAAGCCTCGGCTGAAATAGCGTTGTATCAACAAATATTTTGTGTTCATGGTATTCTATGTATATAAGTTTTTCTTTTAACTGCATCTCTATTCCGCGGAAGCGCGGCGATCGAAAATTCGAAAATTGAATTGGGAAAGAAATGTCAAAATAGTGAAGTAATACGTCCAGAACTGGTAATAGCAAATATAATATTAAAAAATAATAAAATAAATAAATGATTGATGAATAATTATCAGAAATTGTATTAAAAAATACTGTTTAAATTATTTTTATAGCAAAATAAAAATAAAACTTTAAAATTACAAGAATAATTAAGCATTTTTCTTTCCTTTCTTTTAATAAAAAGACGATAAATTATATTTGTATTTTTTACAATATGTGTAGGACCAAATTTGTAAATGATCCAAACTAATTATTTTCCTGTTTATTAATTGAAATTTACCGAATTCAACTTTGAAATTTTTTGTCGACACTCTTAAGGGCATGTGATACTTTTTAAAATCATGAATGACCGACCTTCCCATGTTATTTAATAGGTAATATTATGGAGATGGTCTGTCTAGTCAATTAAAGTTTCTATATTATTGATAAATATATCATTTTAACATTCATATTGTTCACCTAAAAGCCTAGTACTTTAAATTATTTGATTGTGACAGCTGACAACATGACATTTTCATTCACTGATTACAAGTGCTTAGTGCATTTTCACTTGACCAAAAAAGAAGAAATTAGGAATGTAATACGTATATATTGTATAAAAATTAACAAAATATTATTTTCAATTAAATTGAAATAATTAAAATGTAGTAAAGAAGCGACTTTTAAAAATTTGATAGTTTTGAAGGAATGTGAGAAATGTCGATGATTTAACGATTTTTAGAACATTTAGAAAAAGTTTAATCCTTAAATTTTTTCAATTTGAAGGCTACGCTCATAAGTATGGTGCTAATGACTACGAACTATGATTCCTAAAAAAGGTTTGCAAAAAATTAAAATTTGTTGTGTAGCGTAAAGTTGACACTCCCATTTTGAAAATCCATTACCATTTTGACTTTTTGCGTCCAAGTGAAAAAATTTGGTTACCAAACATGGTCCAACGATGACTAAACGATTACATTAAATAAAATTTCAAAATTTTATGGTTGTTCAGCTATCTTTACGGACATAATATATGGGTACAAACTAAACATTCGACGTTCAAAGAAAAAACGTCGGTAAGTTATGAAAATTTCGCATTAGAATCATAATTTATGAAATCTTTCGCGTTCAACTTATCGCTAAATCTGAGAAATTCTTCCTTAAAATTGGAAACATTTATCAAATCAAATGCAAATCTTTCGGAATCTGAAACAAAAATATCAATAAATATTACGTCTCTGTAATAATTTTATTATTAGTGGAAACTAGTTTTATCCTTTACAGGTAGAAATAAAAAAAACAATTAATTTTTATCTTTATTATTATCGTCAAATATATATTTGATCAAAGAACAATTATATGATAAGAACGTAAATCACGCAGCGAACATTTTATTTTTAGCTTCGCAGAAATTTTCAGTCCACGAAGAAACATTTTTTTATGAATAATCAGCAACCACGTAATATTGGTTCGTGTCCTTGGTATGAATTTAAAGAGAATAATTTACTCTTGACTTTATAAATTAAAAAAAAAAATTTAAAGCAACTCATTATATTTAACGATGCGTTTAATGCAAAATTTTGATATGATGATTTTGCTGGAAAAAGCTTAGAATTTAAAGCTAAATATTCTTCAAAGCGTCCAATGGAATGACTTCAACACAGCCTGATTCAATTTCTTCGATATTTTCAAACTGTTGTTATTCGACTGCCGTAGAATTAGTTCATGCACATATTAAAAAAAATCTTTAATGCGAAATTATTTAATTCCAACTGAAAATGAATATTTTATCACAATAGATGGTCTTAGAAGAATAACTTTGATAATCAAATACACTATCATCACTTTTTGTAAGCAAAGCAATTCGTTTATTTCCTGAACAGCCATTTCTTCTCATTTTAATAAAAATAACCTAAGACAAAGTATTTCCAAATTTGTTTATAACTATTTAAATCTAAAGAGATAGCGTTATGTCACAGTCAAAAAGTAATATTTTAGAACTATTATTAACTATTAAAATAATGTTCTGAACATGAATATAACACTTCCGGTTACTATCTGGATATGACTGCAGTCACAATTAATTAATTCACTATAGGTCACAGTATGACCACCCGCGCAAACTCAAAAATTGTAATGTTGAACTTAAATTAGAAAAGCGCGATTATCTATAAAACTAGAACCGATCATAATGGTCATTTGCGTGTAAACATCCACATATATTCATTTATTTAGGCTTCTATGAATTTTAAAAATTCAAACATGGTTATAGCAATATAAAAATAAAAGTAATATAAAAAATAAGAGAAAATTATCAAAGCTTAATTAAAGTACGCAATTCTGTAAAGATTGCACTTTAAGCAAATAAATGTGTAGTAGAAATTGGTTTTAGTGATACCAATTAAATGTTTTCCGAGAAGAGACGCCCATGGATGATTTCCGGTGCTCACTCGTGCGAGACAAAACAGGAGCTTTACTGTAAGGCGCGATTGCATATCTCGAAGTAGTGTCGGGAAGTTATTGGAGCAATGTTCATGAACAAGATCAGTGCATATTATTATTTTTTATTATTACACCATTAAGCCATTTCCCTTTCGGGGTAGGCGTGACTCACTCGGCAGGGGAATGGAGTAGTGTGTGGATGGTATAGAGATTTTTCAGATTGATCCAGAATTCTCGTGCTATTTCTGTAAATAACACGTTCGTTCCGCAACACTGCTCCGACCCAGGTTGCTGATCAATCTCTCT
>NC_046662.1:31720300-31733032 GCF_010883055.1 Belonocnema kinseyi | reverse complement strand
GTCAAGCAACTAAAACAGATCAGTTTTCAATCATACATTTGTACCCCCAATTAGAAAAAAAATTGAATTTTCCACCGAATAAAAAGTATTTTTAAATATATAATTTGAATGAAAAATGTTGAAATGTTTAAACTGCTTAAAACTATTTACTATAAGATGGCTTATTGACATTTTATTGAAATTCAAATTTCTTCTGTCGTAACCAGCCAATAGGCTCTGCGATTTAAAAAAGAAAACAAAGAAGAAAATGAAGTATTGCATAGACAGAGATAGATATAGTATGATCTTTTCGAAACAAAAAGACCTGTCATTAGAACATAATCGGGTCGTCTCTATCTCACGCACTGATATCATCAAAAAAAAATTATTTTTACATCAATATTGATCAAGAGCTTTTCGGATAGGATTTCAAATGCGCTTAAATGCGCTTCTTTGAAAATTAACAAAAAATTATAACCAACACCTTCATTACCACTTTTTAATGATTAGACAGTTACTTTCGAAAAAAAAATTTTTTATGGGGGGCTCAAAAGATGAAGATGTGATGGATAGGAAGAAAGTGACATTTGAAATGAAACCCTCCTCATCAGTATAAGAATGTAAGAAAACTAATTATTTGCTTTCCGAAGTGATGACCAAAAAATATAAGGTTTATAATTCCCATTAATAAAGGGACTTTTTTATGTGGTTTCAAATGCGCTAATGTGCGCCATACAATTTTTTCTGCATTCACTCCGCGAAATACTATTTTTGTAGAACTAACTTCATATTAACATATACGCGTATTTGCAAAGCAATTAATACCGCGATACATGGTATCAGTTTTTTAAAGCATTCGTTCACAGCATTGTAATATCCATATAATAAAGATTAACTTTTTATAAACGATACAAAATTACTAAAAAAAGAAGCTATTTGAAATAAATTAGAAAAGCTAAAAGGACAATTCATGATTAAAATCATTGGTAGATTCAGATTTCCAAAGATTTATTTACAATTGAGACTCCGGATTCTATAACCCCGCATGAAATTTGCCTGGCCTCTTCTGGCTGCCCGAGTTGGCCCCTGATGGTTTAAAGATCAGTTTTCGAAATTTCATCTTTGTAGGGCATCACTTAGTAGAAAATTGTATGGTGCGTCTTATTTGTTTCGACCAAAAAGTTGTATCTTTTACCGTTTCTGGAAAAAAAACTTTATTGGTTAGATCAGCAAATTAACTAAATATTTTCACTTTAAATTTATTGCTACTATTAAATAAAAAAGTTATGAATTTTTTTTGGCAAGCAGTATAAAAATAAAGTTAGACACTTTTCAAATGCTTTTTTTATCGAGGGAATTCTGAGTAAGCCCAAACTCTCAGTAAAAGAAATGTTAATTAGGATATAATAAAGTTTTTTGAAAAGTATTACCTTCATTCAATTATTCATTAACCAAAGAGGAGCATTCAAATAGCATTGACCGATCGCATAAAAGGCGATACTTCGGAACCCGTTAGTACCGCGACATTTAGCTCGCTAATATGTTTGTAAACAAAGTCTTTAAAATAGAAGTCCGTTAGAAACATAATCCAAATAAAAAACGAGTGCATATTCAATTCATTTTAAAGATTAGCTTGATAATGATTACAAATCTTATAAAATTTAGAGAACATTGAATTTTATTCCTGAGCTACTATAGATATATAAATATTGAAAAAGTAAATGTTGATTTTGCTATAAACTGTAAGTGGCTGTAACTTATGAAAGTAAATAAAAAGTAAATTATTGACTTTGACGATTATTTCCTTTATTATTTTAGTTTTTTTTAATTTGCATAAGTAAAATTAAAGGCATATTTTATATGTATATACTAATGTAAACTGGTAGAAATAATAGAAACAAGATTTTATATTGATTAATACATTTAATATATTAAGGATGTTTTTAGTTTAAAGTCGCAAGCACATTACTTAAGCTTTAACTTGATTCATGAAATCAAAAAAAGGAACCCACATTGCTAAGTCTGAAAAATTAAAAAAAAATTAATTTACTATAGAAAGAATAGCTTAAGACATTATTTATTTAAGAATAGTTTATCGAAGTTTTCCGTTTTATTTTCACTTCAGAAATAAGCCGTAATTTTGATTTAATCTCAATAATGCTGTATAGGTTTATTATGTTCTTTATACCATTTTCTGCGAACTCTATTCATGCTGTTTTTACAAAAAGTATTGAATATGCGCTAAACAATTTTTACCTAATTGGTGACATAATTACTAAGAAGCTTAGTTTTAATAAAAAACAGTAAATTAAAGTTGTAAGAAGACTCTTTTAATGAAAAATAAGTTATTGGTCTCTTTTAGTAGAATTTTTTTAATGATAATTTTGTTCAAAAATTTGTGTTGCAAGATATATTTTTCTGAACGTTTGTAATTACCCTGTAAATACGTATATGCAATGTAAGATGTAAATACTTAATGATTTTAAAACAAAATTGCTGATCGTTTAATGTCAAAATTCTAATTTAATAGTGTAAACAAATAAATGAAACGGAAAACTTTGATCAACTATTTTTAAATAAATAGTTACGTCCTAAACTATTCTTTCTATAGTTAATTTATATTTCCTTTTCAAAAATTTATTAGACTTAGCAATGTGGCTACCTTTTTTATTTCATAAATCAAATTAAAGAGAGAATAATGTGTTTGTGACTTTATACTGCAAACATCCTTTTTTAACGAGAAAAAAAAGATGCGCCATGAGATTTTCTGCAAAGTAATATGTTAAAAAGTAGAAGTTTTAAAAACTGATTTTCGAGTCATCAGGGGTCAAATCGAACGACCTGACCCGATCAGGCAAATTATATGCGGGGTTATAGAATCCGGAGACTCAATTCTTGAACTAAACATTATTTAAAGAAACCGGAAGCTTTCCAGAAATATTAATACTTACCACAAATTGTCACTTGGAATTTTCGGTCCAACGATACGAGACAAATCATTGAAGTCGTAAAAGTTAGAATTATTATACCCAAAATTTAGTTTTAAAAAAAGTTTTAGGAAAAGTATAAAAAGTTTTTAAAAGTTTTAGAATATGTTCTTAAATGTTCATAAAATTTAGAAAAGAAAAGTTAAATAATTGAGAAATATTAAGAAACCATCACAATTTTGCGGCTTTTGGGCACAATAAGATAATTCTAAAATTCTAATATAATTGACACCAGAAAACTGTTAAGAATAAAGTTTAAATAGAAAATCTTTATTTGACTTTGGTAGATATCCTACCGGGTCTTTCTAAATATTGCCCTTCGATGGAAGGGTGTACTATTTTAATTCCATATATGTAATTTACTGCATTTGCAGTGATTAGAATCCATTCACCGAGGAACTTTTTTTATCGCAGTTTAGCAATTGCAAGTTGAATATCCAACATAAAGTATTGGGACGAATTTCACTGTTAGAATGAGAAATCGTAAACTCCCCCTTCAAAACCCAAATTTGTATATCTAAAATAGTCAAGCATTTATATGTTTACATTTTAGGTCCCTTATAAGCTACCTAAAAATTGAGAATCTATGAATATCTTAAGGTTCCAATAATGTTTCGATGTACCTGTCAATAAGAACTTGAGGATAGTATGCAAAGCTTTAAAAAATTAATCAAGTTGTTTTAATGTTACAAAAATGAGGTAATCTTTAAAAAAAACCTTACACAAGAAACTTATTTGAATTATTGATTAATTTTCATACATTTTCGAACAAAATTAGTAAAAGATTTAGCATTTCGAAAATAGGAGTCCAGAGGTAACATTTCACAAATTATTTAATCGGCCTTTGTATTGGTCCAGCATTTTCTCCTTGAAAATTATGCCGGCTTTCAATTTTCTATACCGGGAAATATTATTTATCAATGGAATTTTTCAAAAAAATCTACTTTAATGAACTATGTAAAAAATACATTCAAAAATTAAATGAAATATTACACAATTTGAGCATTAGATGCTAATACGAATTTCCAGATGGAAATTTAGGAAATGTGTAATACCTGGGTTATTGGTATTCCTTAGCGTTTGAAATTTTCATTGTAAACAAATAATTCTATTGTGGTATAAAAAAATTTTTTGTAGAAAATAACTGATGGCGAAACAATTATATTCTTTGAAAATCAACTTAATCTTTTCAATTTTAGTGAATGCATTAAAAATTGTAAGAGTTTTACAAGCAATGTATAATAAAAATATCTACGTTTAGTGCTTGTAAATAAAATCCTTTACCTTATAAGCTTATCTAAAAAAATTCTGCCATAATTTACATGTATTTTTGTTATTCTATACATTTTTATTTTAAATTACCTTGCTTAACTCTATTAATATATGAGATTTCTTTGAAAAAAATTAAATATTTAAATCATTAATTACAGTGATATATAAAAAAGAGGTTCAAGATTTTACTAATCACTCTTCTGTACAAGCTGATAAAACATTTTTCAAAGGGAGAACTGTAAAAGGGGGTCGACATTTGACTAATCACTCTTCTGGGATCAATTGCTATAACGTTTTTTTTTTTAAGGAGGGAGCTAGAAAAGGGGTTCGAGATGTGAACAATCACTCTTCTGTGACCAGTCGCTAAAACGTATTTTGTGAAGGGGGAGTTAGAAAAGAAGTTCGAGATGTGAGCAATTCCTCTTCTGTGACCAGTCCCTAAAACTTATTTTTTTAAGGGGGAGCTGGAAAAGGGGTTCAAGATGTGATCAATCACGCTTCCATGACCAACTGCTATAACGTATTTTTTTAAAGAGGGAGCTGGAAAAGGGGTTCAAAACGTGACTAATCACTCTTGTGTGACAATTCGATAAAACATATTTTTTTAAGGTTTTTAAACTTTTTAAACAGTGCGGCCTGAACTATCGAAAATTGAAAATATTTTTCACCAAACTTTGTATGACCTATAACGGATATTTCAAGCTCGAGTTTCTCGCAAATGGAGGACAAATTTACAATCGCCGTTCTCCCCTTGTTAGTGTGTTCGTTGCTCTTGATTCTATACCAATTTGTGTATTTATTAACAAATTAATATTCCTTATTTTTATATATTTTTATATATAGTTTAGATTAAAAAATGTATGTCCAGTAAAAAATATGGGATCTGTATACACAACGATAATTTAAATCAAAGTAAATATTCTACTCCTACAAAATTTCTGGACGAATAGCCGTTAGATGTGGGTAGGCTATTTATTCGCAATTGTGGACGAATATATTCTGGATGAATAGCCGTTCCGAGTTAGTTGGGCTCTTTGTCCAGAATACTGGTCGAATAGCCGTTTGGGACAAATGGACTATTCGTCTAGAATTCTGGTCGAATAGACACTCCGTTTATAAAGTTGCATGAGAATAAGTTGTCCTGAAATGTGTATGCCAAACAAATAATATTTAGAGATATTGCAGGAACCTTGCATTTTCCCATGTATTGTTTTATACAAGGAAGATTAAGCAAAGACTTCTAGTTAATATAACTTTTTCAAATATTAATAAAACTTGATGCCCACGTATGGAAGAATAGCTTTCAACAAATTAAACAAAGTTTCCAAAAAACAAGGTGCATTTCTTCAATTTGTAACCAAATTTTGTTTAAAATTTATTATAAAGAAATTGCACTAGTAGAAACAAGCTAGTTATGTGAAAATATTGTTATTCTAAATAGTGGAATAATTTCTAATGAATAATATCCCATATTCCTGTTTTTCAACTAAATAGTTAAATAGTGTTGCCAAGATTTATACAAATCTTATTAATACAAGAGAGTGTTTGAAACATATAATTCTATTGGACGTAAACTGAAGCATTTCCAACCTTGACGGTGAGCTCCACTTTCTTACATGTTTTGATGAAAGAAATCTTACTAAATCTACCAGATTCAAAGCAAAACTGTTCGTACATTTGGAAATATCCGCGTGATAATCATGACTTGTAAAGTTATAATAAGTAGTTGATTGTTTCCATAAAGTTAATATATCTTGTGGTTATTCATTACTGTTTGTTTCATTGAAACTTTTACGTTTAATAGTGATTCTATTTTTTTTAGAGCATTTTTATAATTATTTTCTTCACTAATTTTTTCATTTCGAACTTCTTGAGTTTTGGATTCATTATGTTCGTTTTCAGCCTGGCCTATGATCGAATTTAATTTTTGATTGAATTCTGGTTCATTATCTAGTTTCAGTTCTTCGGTGTCTTTTGTAGTCAATTTTAGTTTCGATCCCGTTCCTTTATTATCAGTTACCTGATCCTGAGCGACTTTTAATTCTTTATCGATAAAAAGAATACATTTTAATGGATTCGAATGCGTAACTATATAATTTTGCCAAAATCAAATTGTAACGTTTCCTTGTTAAGGCATTCTCTTCCTATAATTTCATCTGTACTCAGAAGAAAATCTCAAGAGAAACCACGAAAAAATACCATTGCTTCTTATAGGGGTAGTTTTACTGCTCCTACAGTGGAAATTCTGGTTTGGGTCAATTCCAATATATCTATAGCTTCATTTTATTTTACTATTAATCCCTCACCTAACCAATTTAATTTTGTAATAATAAAATTGGCCTCCGTATCGATGAAATATGACGCTTTTGTTTGATTGATTGCAGAAATAATTCAAGATATAATACATTTTTATGTTCCATCTCAATGCTGTGTTTGTTTATGAAAATTGTATGATGTATTTATAATCAGGTAACAGAACTTTAGGAAAATAAGGTCCTTTTCAGTTACCTGAGCATGATTAAACCGGTCTTTTCATTATTATTTAATTACCATTACTAAGTTGACCTTGGTATGTCCTTTTTAGGCTCGATGCAATCTTTATAAGTTTTAAGAAAATAGCCAGTGAGTTAAATATTTATTAAATACCGTTTGCCATTGCGATATTACATTTTTTGATCAGTTGCAAATTATTTATTGGAAATTGATGCTGTCTATTGTTATTTTCCCCTTTAATAAGTTTGAATTATGGAATTAAAGTTAAAAATTTTCGACTTTAAATGGTATTAGTAACAATTATTCTTAAGTTTTCTTGAAGGAAGAAAAACAACCTTAAGCTTAAAGGGCCGTACTTCAATTACATAATGTAAAGCAAAAGAGACGACAAAAGAATTATCACCTCAACTGTTGCATCTTAAATCCAAAAAAACGATTTTCTCTACATAAAATGGATTTTCAACAAAAATTATGAACTTTGAGCAAAAAAAAAAATAAATTTCAACACGATAGTTAAATTCTGAATCGCAGAGATGAACCTTTATACAAAAAAATAATTATTTTAAGCGTTAGTTTAACTACTACCCACACAGTTTAATTTTGATTAGAGGATAGCAATTTTCAATCAAATAGTTCAAATTTAACCGAAGGGATGATCGTTCAAATAAAAAATGAATCTTCAACAAAAAAGTTATCTCTGAAAAAAGTAATTCAAAGAAAATTTCAAAAAAATGTGTTGAATGGTCCAGCAAATAAGATTCGTTTTTAATCAAACAGTTGAATTTTTATCCAGAAATATGACATTTATACTGAAACAGATGATCAAAAAGACAAACTTTCAATAAATAAATTTTATTTTCGTTCAACAAAATTTCAGTTTGACTTTTCAATATTACAATAAATAAAATTTAAACTAAAAAGACAAATATTCATAAAAATAGTTGAATATTAATTCAAAAAAGATTTCATTTGGCTTCTCAAAACCAAATTATGTATTTCAATAAATAACTAAATATTTTACAGTTCTTTGGCCAAAATAGAATATATTCAACAATTAAAAAAAAAACAATTTTCAAACAAATTGATTGCATTTTTAACCACATAAATTAAATTTTAATTAAAATTATGCATGTTCAATAAAAAAAAAGGTTAATCAAACAATTCCACTTTCAGCCCAGAAGATGAATTTTCTACTAAAAAAAAAATAAATTTTTAACAAAATGTTTAATTTTATACAAACCAAAAAAGAGTTACAAATTCGTTATTAATCATTTTTGTATTGAATGCGTTTTGTATTGAATAAAATTAGAAATTGAAAAATTCAATTTTTGGACAAACAAAACATTCTATGAAAAAATGAATAGACAAAAGTTGTTCTTCAAAAATAGATTGAAAACTACTCCAAATTTGTCATTAATAATTCTTTTGATAGGACTTGTAATTTTTGTTTTAATCGTGAAAAATAAGATCAACCATTTTTTAAATTTAATTTTTGGAAAAAAGACTTGAGAGGCAAAAAAGTGAAAAGAAAAAAGACGTTTAACCATAAAATGATCTAAAACATTTGTTTTAACCCTTTTTTATAGAAATGAATTTAAAATAAAACAAGAATTAACATTTGTCTGCAAGAATAAATATTTTTCTGCCTGACTTGTATTAAAGTATCGCCAAAGATTCACTTAAATGGAAAATAATGTTAACAAGTATTATTTATTATTGTTATAAATAAATCATGATAGGTAGCTTCGTTATGAATATCTTAATTAAATGAATGAAGCCTCGGCTGAAATAACGTTATATCAACACATATTTTGTTTCCATGGACTTCTATGTCTATGAGTTTCTTGAATTCTTTGAGTTCTATCGGAATGGCTCACATTCTCTTCAATTCTTTTGAATTTATTAAATTCGAAAATGAAGAAAGGCTAAAAAATAAGAATTTATTTGAATTATTTTGAATCTTCGCATTTCTTTAAATTCTTTTGAAACTTCGGAATTCTACGAATACTTTTGAATGCTTTGGAATTCTTTGAATTCTTTCAAAGTCTTTGAAAGTCTTTGGCTTTTTTTAAATTCTTTGAACTCTTGAATTCTTTGAATAATTTTCAATTATTTTAGATGTTATTTTTGAAAGATACTCATGATATTAAAAAGCAATTAAAGTAAGAAGTAGCGGTGATTTGACTGATGATTCGAATTTTCTTTTAAAAAATCAACTTTATCCTTTAAAGTACGAACACGAAAACAAAAATAATAATTTTGACCTCAACTTAGGAGAACGCGAATAATTATATTATTTAGAAAAATACTTATGGATTATTTAGTGCTTATAAATTCTTTTAATACTGTTTAATTGGTTAATTTGTTTCAATTCTTTTCAACTGTTTCCATTCTGTTGAATTCTTTTCAATTTCTTAATTATTTGAATTCGCTTGAAATCCGTGTAATTTTTTTAGCTATTTGCACTCTGTTACATGGTTTTCATGCTTTTAATTAAAAAGTGGCTTTTTAATTAAAATTGACATTATTATTTTGAAATCAAGAAGTAGTTATTTGAATTCTTCGATTAGATTTCGATTATTTGAATTCTTTAAAATTCTGTTGAATTATTTTTAATTTCTTATTTCTGTTAAATCTTCGAAATTGATTAAATTCTTAAAAATATTTTGAATTCTTAATACTTTTCGAATCTCTTTAATTCTCTGAATACTTTTGAATTTTTTTGCAATCTTTTGACTTGTATTAACGCTTTAACTGTTTTGATTGGTTTGAATTATAAAATTAAGTATTACTTAACATTAATAATTACAAATGAAAATTAAGATGAGCTCATTTTTAATCTTTGAATTATTTAAAATTATTTTAAATGCTTTTGATTTCTTTAATATTTTTTAAAATCTTTTTAATTTTGTTAATTTTTTGAATTCTTTGGTATATTTACGCTTTTTTTATTGTTTGCATTCTGTGGAATACTTTGATTTTTTTAGTTCTTTAAACACTTTTTAACTCTTTAAATTTTTCAAATTCTTTTTAATTCTTTTGAATCCTTTGATTTTGTTTAATTTTGTTTGTCTTCTATTTGTATTCTATTAAATTCTCTGAAATCTGTTGCATTGTTTTCATGCGTGAATTTTTTAAATTCTTTAAATTAAAAAATTAAGAATTGCTTATCATTAATATTAAAAACTTAAAATTAGAAAGAGTTCGTTTGAATTTTTTGAATGCATTCGGATCTTATGACTGCTTTTGAATTTCTTGAAATATTTTCAATACTTTTCAATTCTATAAATTCTTTTGGATACGTTTAAAAGTCTTTAATTTGCAAATAAAGGCCCACTTTTCATTCAAAAAAAATTAAAGTGCAGAGTAAAGTATAGAACATCTTTTTTATGATTTCTTGAATTCTTTTGAATTCTTTGAATTCTTTGAATTCGTTTGAATCTTTTGAATTCGTTTGAATTCTTTGAATTCGTTTGAGTTCTTTGAATTCCTTAGAATTATTTGAATTCTTTAGAATTCATGGAATAATTTTGAATTCTTTTGAATTCTCTTAAATTTTTTGAATTCTTTAAATTCTTGTGAATCATTTGAACTTTTTAAAATTCTGCTTATTCTTTAGAATTCTGTGCAATGCGTGGCACTGTTTTGGTACTTTGAACTATTTGAAACCTTTGAATTCAGAAATTAAGTATTGCTTAAGATTAATATTAACAACTTAAAATTACGACGATTTTATTTGAATTCTTTAAAACGTTTTGTATTCTTCGAATTCTTTTGCATTCTTTGAATTCTTTTGAATTCTTTGGATTCTTTTGACATTTTTATTCTTCCAAATCATTTGAACTCGTCGAAATTCTGCGTATCATTTAGAATTTTTTGCGATCAGTGGTACTGTTTTGGTGTTTTGAATTTTTCTAAACATTTAAATTCGAAAATTAAGTATTGCTTAACATTAATATTAACAACTTAAAAATATGAAGATTTCGTTCGAATTCCTCAAAACCATTTAGATTCTTTTAATTCTTTTGAATGCTTTTAAATTCTTTTGAATCCGTTTAAAATTCATCAACATGCGAATAAAGAATCACTTATTGCTTCACAAAAAATGCAGCATTTAACAGTAAATTTATAATTCAAATGCTTCAAATTTATTTTATTTATTTACAAAAACTATAATAAGTATTCTTACTCATAAAGTAAAAACAACGATCTTCATCCACCCTCTAGCTTTCCATTTTTAAAGTGTAGAACATCTTTTTTTATGATTCTTTGGTTTCTTTTAAATTCTTTGAATTCTTGAAGTCTTCGAAATCTTTGGAATTATTTGATTTCTTTTAAATTATTTGAATTATTTGAATTTTTTTGAATTCTATTAAATTATTTTGAATTCTTTGAATTCTTTAAATTCTTGTAAATCATTTGAACTCGTCTGTTTTGGTGCTTCGCATTTTTTGAAACCTTGGAATTGAAGAATAAAGTATTGTTTAACGTTAATATTAACAACTTAAAATTAGGCAGATTTTATTTGAATTCTTTAAAGCTATTCGAATTATTTGAATTCTCTGAATTCTTTTGAATTCGTTTAAAATTCATCAACATGAAAATAAAGAATCACTTACTGCTCTACAAAAACTGCAGTATTTAACAGTAAATTTATAATTCAGATGCTTTAAATTTATTTTATTTATTTACGAAAACTACAATAATGATTCTTATTTCACAAGGAAAAGACAACCGCCCTCATCCACCCTCTGGCTTTGTTATGGCCCCATAGTTGAGAAACACTCTGAAGCAATTTGCCTGGAATAATTCCCCGTCTGTGTTTACAAAACATAAATCCAGACTGGGAAAACCTTCTGGGTTAAATTGCTTTAGAGTGGCAATAAGACGACCTTGCTTTCTCTCCATTAGTCAATGGAAGGAAGAGAGTCGTAAAATCACACCTGGCGCATCTGCCACGGAAGGTTTCCCCGTCACGCGCCAGGCCTGTGAGCATGACTCACGCCGCGTCATCTCTCTCTCCTTTTCTCTCTCTCTTCCTTCTCGTTGGGAAAGCGACCAGCGGTCGCCAACCCAACGTGACCAATACGTAAAGTAAAAATTCCCCCATTAAATTAAAATACTAACTGTAATTCTTGCATGTTTTAAAATTTTCCTTTATTTTAAAAACTGGGGTTAGAAAGCACAGATTATATTTTTGTTTTCCATTATGATATTTCGTTTTAAAATTTTATAGTTTAAGAGTCGTGTTATAAGTTGTTTTACTTTAGGTTTTTCTTATAAATATATTTTTCTTTTTGATATCGTTTTTCTTTTGAATTTTGTAAGTTTCATGTATATACTTTTACGATATCAAGTTCTCTTAATTTTAGGTTTGTTTTATAAATGTGTTCCTTTTAAGTTAGATTCTCTATTTGTAATCTTTTCGTAATTTACTTAATTTTATGCTATCTCCGTATTCTATTTTGTACTTTTGCATTCTCAAATTCTGTATTTTGCCGCATACGAAGCTCGTGCGACTTCGCCCGACGCGCCAAATTGTCGGTGGACAGTTCGGGTGCGCGCTCACCATGGCGAGTGGAAGGGATGGACCGGGCAGCCGACGCGCCCCTCCATCAGCGAAGCGAGTGGCCGGTAGCTAGGGTCGGTACGCTCATTGCAGCCCCGCCCGAACTCTTTACTTTCTCTAGGGTCGGTAAGCTTCCTCGCAGCCCCGTCCGAAATCTTTATACCTCTCTCTCTCTATTCTCTAGGGTCGGTACGCTCCTTGCAGCCTCTCCCGCAATCTTTACTTTCTCTAGGGTCGGTAAACTTTCTCGCAACCCCGCCCGAAATCTTCATACCTCCCTTTTTCTCTAGGGCCGGTAAGCTCCTTGCAGCCCCGCCTCGCCTCCTTTCTACTTCTTGGTCGGTACGCTCACTGCAGCCCCCACCCTCTCCTCACCTACTTTAGATTTTCATTGCCTTGCTCCTCCTTACCCTGGCAATACCTGCTGAAGAT
>NC_046662.1:31709520-31720200 GCF_010883055.1 Belonocnema kinseyi | reverse complement strand
GGCTAACAACAAGAGCCTTCGCGTACGAGGAGAGATCCAGCCCCGGGAAACCTAAGCCGCGGTAAAGTAGCCTCTGCCTAGGAGGGCACGAACGGCTCGCCGCGCTTGAGAAGACGTCGGAAGTCGTGGTGCAGTAGCCTCTGCCCCGGAGGGCACGACAGCTCGCCACGCCCAGGAAGACCTGCACATCGTAGCCGTCATCCTTATCGTGATGAGAAGCCCTACCTCAGGAGAAGTACGGACGGCTCCACACGACTAACCGGCCGAGCTCTCACACGTTCACGGACAGGCCTGCACTCGCCTGGCCATCCACGATCCTCCACGATCTCCTCTACACTTTTCTCACTAATTTAGTAGCCCCGCCTCTCTTCCTTTCTACTTCTGGGTCAGTACGCTCACTGCAGCCCCGCCCTCTCTTCACCTACTTTAGATTCCCATTGCCTTGCTCCTCCTTACCCTGGAAGTACCTACTGAAGATACGAGGGGCCCCTCGTCTCTCGCTGCCGCCTTCAACCAGCCGCAGAAACCCGGCGCAGTCCATGGCCCAGCTGGACGCCTTCCTGCGGACGAACAACCGGTCCTTGCCCGTACGAGGAGAGATCCAGCCCCGGAAAGCCTAAGCCGCGGTAAAGCAGCCTCTGCCCAGGAGGGCACGAATGGCTCGTTGCGCCAGAGAAGACCAGCGCTCGTCGTCGTCGTCGTCGCCATCGTGATGAGAAGCCCTGCCTCTGGAGAGGACCAGACGGCTCCACACGACCACCGGCCGAGCTCTTACCCGCTCAAGGACAGACCTCCAATCGCCAGGCCATCCGCAATCTCCTCTCCAATATTCGCCACAACTTTAGATCAAGTCGGGACAACCACACACCGGCTTGTATCAGCTTTCCATTTGTTAAAGCGTAGAACAATTTTTTACGATTCTTTCAATTCTTTTAAATTCTTTGAATCCTTGAATTCTTTTGAATTCTTTGAAATTCCTTAAATTCTTTGAATTCTTTTGAATTCTTTTGAATTATTTTAATTCTTTTGAATTCTTTAAATGCTATTGAATTCGTTACATTCTTTTGAAATTTTTGAATTTTTGAAACTTTTGAATTCAAAAATCAAGTATTGCTTAACCTTAATATTTGCAACTTAAAATTACGAAAATTTCGTTTGGGAGGGGGGGCGCCCTCATTCGGCCTCTAGCTTTCCATTTGCTAAAGTGTAGAACATGTATTTTTAAATGATTCATTGAATACTTTTGGATTCTTTGGATTTTTTTTTAATCCTTTGAATTCTTTTTAGTTCTTTTAATTCTTCTGAATCATTTGAATTCATTTCAATGTTGTGTATTTCTTAGAATTCTTTGAAATCCGTAAAATTTTTTGAAACCTTTGAATTCAAGAATAAAGTATTGCTTAACGTTAATATTAGCAACTTAAAAGGCATGAGCAGGAATTAGTAAATATCTGGCAATTAAGGCAAGATGTGAGTAGGACTTAGTAAATATCCGGCCAATTAAGGCAAGACATGTGCAGGACTTACTCATTATCCGGCCAATGAAGGCAAGACATGTGCAGGACTTAGTCATTATCCGGTCAATGAAGGCAAGACATGAGCAGAACTTATTCAATATCCAGTCAATTAAGAAAAGATATGAGCAGCACTTATTCAATATTCGGTCAATTAAGGCAAGACATGAGAAGGATTAAGTAAATATCCGGCTAATTAAGGCAAGACATGTGCAGGACTTAGTAAATATCTGGCCAATTAAGGCAAGACATTAGCAGAACATAGTCAATATCCGGCAAATTAAGACAGGACAGGAGCAGTGCTTAGTAAATATCCAGCCAATTAAGACAAGACATGTACAGGGCTTAGTAAATATCCGGCCAATTAAGGCAAGACATTAGCAGAACATTGTCAATATCCGGAAAATTAAAGTAAGACAAGAGCAGGACTTAGTAAATATTCGGTCCATGAAGTCAAGACATGTGCAGGACTTAGCCAATATCCGGCAAATTAAGGTAAGGCATGAGCATGAATTAGTAAATATCCAGCAATTAGGGCAAGACGTGAGTAGGACTTAGTAAATATCCAGCCAATGAAGGCAAGACATGTGCAGGGCTTAGTAAATATCCGGTCAATTAAGGCAATACATTAGCAGAACATAGTCAATATGCGGCAAATTAAAGCAAGACATGAGCAGGACTTAGTCAATATCCGGCCAATTAGGGCAAGACATGAGCAGGACTTAGTAAATATTCGGCCAATTAGGGGAAGACGTGAGTAGGTCTTAGTAAATATACGTCCAATTAAGACAAGACATGAGCAGTATTTAGTAAATATCCGGCCAATTAAGGCAAGACATGTACAGGGCTTAGTAAATATCCGGCCAATTAAGACAAGACATGAGCAGTACTGAGTAAATGTACGACCAATTAAGGCAAGACATGTGCAGGGCTTAGTAAATATTCAGCTAATGAAGGCAAGACATGAGCAGGTCCTAGTAAATATTCGGCCAATTAAGGCAATACATAAGCAGTACTTAGTAAATATACGACCAATTAAGGCAAGATAAGTGCAGGGCTTAGTAAAGATTCAACCAATTAAGGCAAGACATGAGTAGGACTTAGTAAATATCCAGCCAATTAAGGCAAGGCATGATCAGGACTTAGTAATATCAAGCCAATTAAGACAAGACATGTGCAGGGCTCAGTAAATATCCAGACATATAAGGCAAAACATGTGCAAGGCTCAGCGAATAACCGGCCGATTAAGGCAAGACATGAGCAGTACTTGGTAAATATTCGGCCAATTAAGGCAAGGCATGTGCAGGAATTGTCAACATCCGGGCATTGAAGACTCAATTAATAACCTAAAGTAATAACTGGGAATAAGCGATTTGAATAAAATAATTAAACAAAAATTTAATTCGGTTTTAGGCTGATGTTTAGTCAATGACCTTTATTCTACCAAGGTAAGAAAAAGCCTAACTGATAGGTGTAGTCAATAGCATACGCAGTAAGTGACTGATAACAATTTTTCATATTATTTGAAATGCATCACGTTCGGATTTTTTAGGTAAAATATTTCCTAAAAATCTGTTTCTTATTTTTAAAATAACTGAATAATCTTCAATTATAGTTATTTGCTTAAAAAAAATCTCTTATATAAAATTATTTCAACTATAAAAAAATTTACTTTTAAGCTTGGAAAAAATAGAGTTGTAGAGAATATTTTCCGAGACAAATAAGCCATAAAGTGATGAAAGAAGCGATTAATAAAAAAAGTCATTAAAAAAAATACGATTAAAATAAAATAGGTAAAAGAAACTCTATTTTTCCAGATATCTGACCTATACATGAACTACCTTCAAAAATATTACATTGTCAGAATAAGCATTTGAAATTTACAATTTACTAATGATAAATTCCAAATTTAACTATTTTTAAAATAAATGCTTAAAAGCTAACCATTATTTCAGATTTTTAAAATTGTAAAGTATGAAAAATTGAATGATTTTTAAACTAAATATCCTCAAAATTTAAACAATTGAAGAAGCAAATATTCAAATTTTAATTCAAACCTCCAGAATTAAGTAAACTAAAAATGGAAAGATTAAAATTTTAATGATTTTAAAACAACGTATATTCCAAAATAAAAACGAAATGCTTTTAAATTACAAAATGCTTCAAATGAAACTTGCCAAACTTGCAGCTGTTAAAAGTAACCCGTGTACTTTTAATTTTGAAGTGCTTAAAGTTGTGGATCTTTTAATTAAAGCCGTGATTTATTTATTATTTCCGTATTATTATTATATTGGTTTGTGAAGAAGGTCTTGCGACACATAAAAAATTGAAAAAAATTGTATTTGAACAGTAAAAGCTTATACAGTAACGTAGGCTCACTCTGCATCTATAACTCGTACGCAAAGCTTTAGTAGACTTGATATACCTGCAGTCCAGAATTCTCTTGGTCGTGAATTAAAAAATTCGACTAGTGTATTTTTCACATCTGTGAGATGCTTACATTCTTTATCCTGTAAATAATTTTACAAAGCTGGAAACATAATGTAGTTGGTGGGTGATAAGTCTCTCGAATACGATGGGTGTGGTATATGGCATGTTAATCGAATATTAAATATTTACAATTCTTGAACAAATTTATGTTATGTTGTTGCGTTTTACCTAAAATTGGTATTTTCAAACAAAAATAATTACATTTAAATCCAATGATTTTTATTTTTAAAAACCTGTCTGTTTATTTCTGCACCTCAGACTGGTACTGCTTATTCAGATATTGGTAAATACTCTTAATGTACAAAGTTTATTTTGTCATGATTACTTTAATATTTGTTCCTTATTTTTCACTAATTTTTATTCGCAGCTACCATGAAAAATGAATTATTTTTATAAATTTATATAATTACAATTTATCATATATATTGGTATTTAAACATTCTTAATTACATTATCTTCATTGGCGCTCGATAATGTGTTACCTCGCGCTTTTCGCTCGGATATTATTCTTTGAATTTGGAATGCTTGAATAAAACTTTATCAAAAACATTTGTTTTTAGATCGCAGTATACATATATGTCTTCATTTTAGGAATTTTCTAATTAATTATGTATAGTTAAATGCTAAGTTTCTCAAAGTTTTTTAGGCTTTGAGTTACACATTCTCATCGTAAAACTTGCGCTGTGCACTCGATTTTGGACAGACATTTGTAAACAGGTTTTGTTGTATCTTTTTTTTTGTAACTGTGGGTTTTCTAAAAATTTTTATTGTTTATTTATTTTTTTATTTTCAATGTTATTTTTCACGAATAAAACAAAAAGTACTCATCCTATCAAGAACAGATTCTGTACCAATTTGTAGATCTATATTGGAATCTCAATTTTTGTTAATACATCTTTTTTCATGTCCTGCATAGTTTGGCCACAGGATGGAATTTTTTATGAACTTTTGTGCAATACAAATATAAATTGTTGATTTTTCAAAAAAATCAAAAAAGTTTTTATCATAATCTTGTAGGTCTTTCAAACAGCAATGTTTTCCTTCTCTCGACTTTTTTTGATATTATGCGTTGTTTGGCTTAAAAATTTGATTTTCGATTAGTTTATAAAATGTTGAAAATGCTATAACTCTGAGACTGTTCTTTTTATCGGAAAAAGTCATTAGGATAAATTCTTACGTTTTCTGAGTGCTATGAATAGCTGCAGATAAAAATTTTAAATATAGCAATAAATGGTCCCAACAATTTTGATAATGCTCTAACTTTTTGAATTTTGATCCAAATGGCTGGTTAACGAACTCGTCCTTTCTTTCAGGAACAAAAAAAGTGCGACAAGGATCGGTTTTATTCATTTTTTAAAGAGTTATCGTGTTTACGGACGGACGGACAGGTAGACGCCATCGTAAAAAAATTGGGTTTCGGATTTAGTTGGTTTTGAAACGTGGAGATCCGTTGAAAAAATGTGGTGTCAAATTTCGAACAACTCTAATACTTTCTCAATCATAAATAATGAGAATATAAAAACAATTTTGTGATTAAACTTTTTAATGCAACTTGTGCCGTTTTGCCATAAATTAGGTTCTTTATTTTCAATGTTATTTTTTATAATTTAAATCAAAAATACGCATCCTAGCGTACAGTGGCTCAAAGAAAATTTGTAGATGTAATTTTGGCGAAAAATTGTATTTGTTAAAATTTAATTGCAGCTTATGTCGATTTTCCAAAAAGGTAATTTTTTTCATTTATGTGTTTTCGTATCTTGCATCATTTTTCCAATTATTTGATTTTTTCATTGTCAATGTTATTTTTCACGATTAAACAAAAACTATGCATTCTATCAAAAAATGATAAAAATTTAATTTTTGAAACAATGCAAAATATAAATTTTGCAATTTTTTTTTTTAATGATCTAGCATTGTCTATTTTTAATCATTAATTTATCTTTGCAATTAGTAATTGAGTTACAATTTTTAATATAGATTATTGTTATAGAAAAATTAACTGACACTTATTAATTTACTTTTTAACTCTCATTATACCATTATATCCTTATAGCATTTTAACTCTCATTATACCTTCTTATACTTCTATTTAAAAAGAGAAAAGTTTTAAAAAATTACCGAGATGCAAGTTTTTAAAATTTTCGTTACTTGAAAAAAATGTCTAAAAAACACTTTAAAAATATATATTTTTTAATATTTATTAAATTCTAAATTATCTAAGTACGTTTAAAAATAAAAATGTGAAATTATTAAAAATAATTTAAATATTATTATTTGACATGTTTACAATGCGAAAAAAATGAAAAAATTTAGGTAATTTAAAACAAACATAAAATAAATGATTCTTAAAAATACCAATATACCGTTATTACATTTATTAATAGAATTATATTGCCATTTATATTTTTCGGAAGTCATCTATTAAATCAATAACAATTAATGGCAGCGTACATAAAATGTATTAATTTGCAAACAGATCGAAATTATTCGACAGGAGTTCGCGTAAAAAAACAACACAAAAAGGAACATTTTTGTGTAGAGAATCAAGTATAATAATTTGCCTACAAAATAAACAAATATTTATCAACGGTAACATTTTGTCAGAAAACAATTATTGATATAATTACAAGGAGGCTAGAAGGAAGAACGTTTTGTTCTTGCCCTTACATGCCTGCGATTTAATTTGTTAATATATATTTTTTAAACACTCTGTTAACAAAATTAATCATTAACAATAAGCCTTCAATGTTAATGGCCATATATCATCCTAACGATTAATGCAAGCTGTTTCACTGTTTGCATGAATATACAAATTAAATAAGCAAAATAATAAAACATCGTTTGCACTATTTTCTGGAAAATTTAGTCCTCAATGTTGCTTAAAAAAAATCTACAATCGATAAATAATTGCGTTGTAAATGTCATTTTAAAGCTGTTTTTTTTATTTCACGCGGTTCCAATTTCAAAAGCTGCACCGTCGAAAGTGACGGTGCAACTTTCTTTGCCCTGTTGCAGAGTAGAGCATAACAGAGCGTATACTCTAATACGTTTTCGCCACTCAAGTAAGGAGCAGGTAAGAATATGGCCAAACCGAATACCTGAAATAAACGACGCGAGAGCAGTGTCGCAAATCGAATACTCGACGCGGGTGAAGGGCGAAACCAGAAAATTGGTATGATTAGTTGTGATATTCTTAAAAGAAAATTATCAAACAGCTTAGAGCGAAGCGAATTATTCTACTTTATTTATATATTTTCCAAATATTATTATGAATTATTATTCATATGTTTCTTAATTAGTTGGTTAAATTCAATTTTGTTTTTTTTTTTAAATCAAAAATTTCTTTGTCTTCAATATCAAGTATCATTTTTGTTCTTGAAAATTCATCTTTGTACGTTAAAAATTCAACTTCTTGCTTGAAACTTAAACAACTTTATTAAAAATTCATATTTTGGCTGAGAATTCGTGAAACATTTGGTTAAAAATTGAACTCTTTGGTTAGGAATAATTTGTTTTGTACTCATATTTAGGAATGCAAAATTCAACCGTTGTGGAAATTCATCACTTTGTTTCGTAAAAATTCACTTTTGCTATTTGAAAATTGTTAAGTTTTTATGAAAAATTGAAGTTTTCTATTATTAGTCAATAAGTGATCTCTTTGCAATTCGAAAATGAACTATTTGTTTAAAATTCGCCTTTTTTGGTTAAAAATTAATTATCTTAATTGAAAATTTGACTACTTAATTTAAAATATATATTTTTTACAACAAATTTGCCTATTTTAGTAGTACATGTAGTACATTCTACAAACTCAATTGATTAACCCATTAAAACTCTAAGGCACTTCTTAAAAGAAGCTAAAAATATTATAATGGAGTTCATAAATATCGCTATACATAGGTTCTAAGTCTTACTTTATGATCAAGGGTCGAAAAAAGTTCTATTTTTGTGATTCATGTAGTGGAAAACCTCCAGAACAGTATCCAAAACATCGATTTCTTGAAAAAAATATCAATTTATCACGTTTATTGTCCACTTACGCCGACTAGGAGTTGTTTTTTGAAAAAAATGACTTAAAATTCTTGATCAGCGACCTCCAAAAACCCCCAGTAAAGTATTTTCAATGTTTATAAATCGGTTTAAAATCGTAAAACTTGATTTTAATGGCATTTTAATCAAATTTGAAGCAAATTTTCACTTTTCCGGATTTTCTGCCTTTTCATCGCCGTATGGTGGGTTGAAATTTTTGTAAAAAAAAATCAAAACATGGTTTTCGATGTATTTTTTCCCGTAGAATTCGATTCTGAAGTCAAAAAATAAAATTTTTCTTTATTTTTTTTTTTTTTTAAAAACCATGAAAAAACCGTAAAAAAATGAGGTTTTTCGATCAAAACCCCATAAAAAAGTAGCTGGACTTTTTTATTGCAAATTCGGATTCAGCGTCGAAAAATACATAAGAATATATAGGTCTGGTCAATTGCACAGACACTTTTGTTTTTTTTTGTGGGCCTGTGTAATTTAACTTATACTTCATAGAAAATTCGTTCTTTTGTCTGGAAAATTCAAGAATTGTTTTAAAAAATTAACGTCTTTGTAGAAAGCTCATCTTGTATAGTATGATAAAATTATATAGTATATAGTTATATAGTATAATAAAATTGTATCGTATAATACATAGTATAATACATTCTCGATAGCATTTAATACCCCAAACCGTTATATTCAGGTACGTATTTCGACGATAGTAGCATTTCTACCTAGAATATATCATGGAGCCGAGCAGGTAACACGAATTCGATTATTACGCTGCCCTGGTGTAGAGTTGTCAACACGAATATCTCAAACGCATCGCGCCGGTACAGTGTTGTCAAATCGAATACTCAAATCTGCTTCGGTGCATGCCGGTGTGCTCTTGGTTTTTTTGTTTAAAACATGTAAGAGAGTGGAGCTCACCGTGAAGTTTGGAAATGCTTCAGTTTACGGCCAACCGAATTATTTGTCTTAAACACTCATTTGTATTAATAAGTTTTGTATAAATCTTGGTAACACTATGTAACTATATAGTTGAAAAACAGGAATATAGGATATTATTCATACATTGTATTTACGCTTTCACGGATTTGCATGTTAGCGGCAGTAGTGAAAAAGTGGGCTGTGACAGGTGGTGAGAAGATCTTACGTAGTTTTTGCGAAAGGTGTGAGTGGAGTGTGAGGGTCGAAGCCTCGAACTTGAGTAGGGATGTGAGGGGTGAGTTGGGAAGTTAAAAATTAAATAGACAGAGTATTTCTGGGATGGGATTTGGCTAAATAGAAAAAGTGAGGTTAGGTTAGGAAGGTATCGGGGTAGTTTGTGGTGAAGAGTTTGGATCTTCATGGGGACAAGGGTAGATCTCGTAGTGCTGGGTAATGTTACGGGTTGAAGCAGGTGCTTTTTGCATGAAGAGGTCCCAGTTATCGATAGATGACCGAAAAGTGGTCAGCGAGAGTACTGGCAGTGCTGATAGTGAATTCTACGGAGAATAAATTTCCGACAGGCAACGACGGCCAGCTGTGCGTGGTCCGTTGTCGAGTGCCGCGTTAGGGATAGCGAAAAAACGGAATGAAGAAAGTGAAAAGGCGAGGGAAAGAGCGTCTTACGCAAGTGAGGGGAAGGATCTCTTGAAGAGGAAAAAAGACAGCAAAGAGAGTCCGGAGAAAAGCGCGCTAGAGAGTCCGTTTAAAAAAAGCGTTTAGACACGTAAGTCATCCCCCCCCCCCCCCCCCCCCCAAGCGTGGATGGCCAGGCAGAGAAGAAGACTCTCGGGGTGTTGATAAGCGTGATCAGAGCATTGCTGGAAGACGTAACGGGTACAGGAATTGGAAGAGCGTAGGAGCAAAAGAAGGAGAGAGCGGATAGCAAAAGGATAAGGGCAATGGAATCGCAAGTGGAAAGAACAGAGACGGAAGATAGGAGAAATGAATTGTAGTGTATCGGAAAATAAAATTAGATCCGAAAATGTTGGCATGGGATGAGGAGAAGGAGGTTCTCAAGGAAATGCAGAGGAATTTTTTTCGTGGAAAGGGGTTGGGAATGAAACTGAGTGAATAAGTGGTAAAGGTGCTGTAATGAAACGTAGCAGGGGTAAAGAAGAAAGATAAGGATTTCTGGAGGTATATTCGGGAATTTGATGTGGTGGGACTGGCAAAGACGTGGGTATAGAGGAAGGAATGAGATAGAGTAGAGCCAAAGTAGCTAAGGAGTTATAGGTTGAGGCTCAAGAAGGCAGTCAGAGTCAAGAGGAAAGAAAGGGCTAGTGGGGGAATTATAACAGAGGTTAGATAAACTCAAAGAACCTAAAATTAATTAAGAATAAATAATTACTTTACTGATAAATGTTATATCTAGCATTTTTTTAATACCTTGCGGAAGACCTGAATTACAATTACTAATTAATTATTGTATAAATATGATAAAATATATAATAATATACACAACTAATTTAATCATATTTATTCTATTAGAACTAATATTTTCGCTTGACACTTGAACTTCTTATTACCTTTTTATTAACATTTTGAAACATTTAAAATGATAATTTAAAGAATTTTTTTTGTGAAATCAGAATTAATCACGTTTTTTTGCATGAAAATCGCATTTTTTTTCATCTGTTACTCCAAAATTCTAATTTAGGATTAA
>NC_046662.1:31707051-31709420 GCF_010883055.1 Belonocnema kinseyi | reverse complement strand
TTCTCAAGATTCTAGATAGTTTTGATTCCTCTAGAATCAAACCGAAGGGCCTATGACAAAGCCACCGAACGCGTCCTCGGGTTGCAGATAGAGGGTCCCTGTACCAAGGTTTTCTGCTGAATATGGTTACAAAAATAAATAGGCAGTCGCGGACAATTATCCAGGGGTGGTCCCGAAGGAATTAACCCCCAAGCGGAGGTGTGAAAACCGTGCCGAAAGCTGAATGGCACCTGGGTGAGGTGTCTAGCACGGTGACTCTGGGATACCGGGTGACCTCTCAGAGTACGCAGCCTTATCCTTGCATGTGGGGCTCTACAAGGATGGACGAACCCCTTTCCCTAGCTTCTCGTGGGAACAACAATGACAACACCAAACATAGTTGTAGTAAGTGCGGTTCAAAACAACAGAACGTGCAGGGCTCCCGACAATGGGTCGGCCAACAATGCCGACCAATCTAGAGCTGGGGGAGCCAATGAAAATGAATTCAATGCGATGGATCAGCGGGATTTCGTGACCTCTGGGTGGACGGAGCGACTGAATCACGACTTGCTAGACTGCTACGATGCAAGTGTGGCCCGTGAACGGGGTTACATGGCACGGCTGCATGCTCTGTGGTGCGAGAAACACCCGCAGCTATCGCACTTTTCGCAGTAACGTCTGCGAAACCATGCTGAACTACTCCGTAAAAAGGGCTATGTAAGCGAAACGCCTCTTGTTCCACAGCTAGAACAAGCCGGCAACAAAGAAAGAGAGGCGACACTAAGACCAACCGCGGGCAGGCATCCAATAGATGAACAGAGATGCTTTACGACCCGGAGAGAGCTTTTCCCGATGCGAACCGTAAAATAAAACCAACGGCTGATCATAAGACCAAAAGACGAATGCATCAACTTGCCATAAAGATAGGCTGGGCAAGACAGTACGCGTCCTGCATTCAATGTGTGATTGACTATATCACATCTGGCAGGAATTTTACCGCCAAGGTTCGAAAGTTCGTACGCGAACTCCGAACCCGTTATCACACTTAACAAGTCAAAGCTGTTGACTAGAGAAGTCTAGAGCGGAGGGAGAGGTGGGTCAGAGAAAATCAACAGTTTCTCTCTGACCCATCTCGACTCTTCCAAGACCCTCCAGTTACTGTCGAACACCCACCCAACCGAAAGGAGGTCGAAGTATTTTGGAGAGAAGTCTACGAAGTTCAGCATAGACTGGACAAAGACTCAGAAATTATAAATAGCTTCAAGGCCCGTATTTTCACCTCATATTTCAAGTCGAAAGAGCCGATTCCAGAGTGGTTGGTGAAAGGGCGCACAATACTCCTGCCGAAAATAGGCAACTTAGCTGACCTGAAGAACTACAGGCCAATAACTTATCTGAACACACTTTATAAGATATTCACAGCTATCCTAAATGATAGGATTGTTCGGGCAATTGAATCTGTGTGGCAAGAAATGTATGAACTACGAGGCTCAAAGCAAGGCGTAGCCGGATGTCGGGAGAACCTGCTCATCGATAGATGTGTCTGCAAAGATGCAGCATTCTACCAGCGTGACCTATCGGTGGCCTGGATTGATTAGCGGAAAGCTTTCGATTCGACATCCCATAGACTTATCATCTGTCTTTTGGAAATCTTAAAGGTTCATCCGCAAATATTTGGGTGCATAGAGAGATTGATATCGCTTTGGAAAACCAGATTTACTATCTCATCTGGAAAAAATCGTGTGACAACTAACAAGGTCACGTTTCAGAGAGGTGTCTTTCAGGGCGACACCATGAACCCACTCCTCTTTTGCCTTACATTATTGCCACTATCTCTAGCACTGCGCCATTCCAACGGGTACTTGTGCGGCAAACCTGCAGATCGAAAGTACAAGGTCACTCATGTATTTTACATGGACGATCTTAAGATCTATGCTAAAAACCGAGAGCAACTGCATCGAGCTCTGGGGATTGTCGAACGATATACTAAGGAAATTAAAATGGAATTTGGGTTAAACAAATGCGCCAAGGTTTATTTAAAGCGAGAAAAACTTAATGGCATCCCTGAAGATCCTGAGCTCGTTGATAGAAGCGCTATACGACAACTTTGCGCTGGAGAGATTTATACATACCTGGGCGTGCCACAGAGCCACATTCAGGATGTGACATCTATAAAGGATACTCTCCGAAGCAGATACAAACGTCTCATCCGACAGATTTGGTCTTCCAAACTGTCGGCGAGGAACAAAGTATCTGCAACGAACATGCTCGCCGTCCCGGTACTATTATATTCATTTGAAGTAGTTCCATGGACGAAGAACGAGCTCAGATCTCTTGATATCGGGACAAGAAAGGTTATGCACATGAACAAAAGCATGCATCTTAAGTCT
>NC_046662.1:31705893-31706951 GCF_010883055.1 Belonocnema kinseyi | reverse complement strand
AAATTTGTCATAAGGAAAACCGCAGGATTTCGCCGGGAGCGGGTGCTAATCTGAAAAATTGGACGCGCTTCCAGCGAAATCGCGGTAAAATTTCAGCCACAACCACGTCTCACAATCGTGAGATAGGTGGTTACAGTCTGTAAAGGAACCAATACGACGATCCAGCAAAAGCCTCGTGCACCCTAAGAACACGGAGTGACCCAAGGACAACCGCCTTCTGCATTTTTCCCGCCAGTGTTCTAGCATATTATTGACACGCAGGGATGCTTTTTAGGCCATTAGCAAGTGAAAGCTTGGCACCTCCAAGAGCGCCGATGATAAGGACGATAAGTTTAACAGAATATTCCGGGTACAATCGTTGCAACTCCCTTATAAGGTCTCGATACCTCTCTTTCTTTTTATTCTCCTTGGCTATGATGTTTTTGTCAGCTGGTGCCGAAAATTCGATAACGAACATAGTTCGCTTCTCGAAGTCAAGAAGAACCATGTCAGGCCTCGAGTGAGCAACAGAAACAATTGTCGAAAATCTAAAGTTCCAGTATATACGGCACTTCCCATTCTCGACAATTAACTCAATTTCCTTAGGAGCATTTAGAGGAGCGATATTAAGGTGAATGCCGTAAGAGTGACAGAGATGGTAATAAAGCACTCTTAGTGCCGCATTGTGCCTTTGAATGCAGGTCGAATGCATGGCACGCCCTGCAGCTATCATCGGGAATGTCTTGTCTCAAAATGTGGCGACGGTATGTTAAGGTGGAAATGACACCGTCTTGGCATGCAAAAATGAAACCCTCTGTACCAGATTTCAATCCGGACGATTTAAGGAAAGAAAACATTAGCTCACAAGACATTGACTGATCCTTCACATTTCGGTGGAAGATACCGTGCATCCTCTTATCGAGGAGCTGTTCACGAAAGTTTTTCTCTTG
Source organism: Belonocnema kinseyi (assembly GCF_010883055.1). Lineage (NCBI taxonomy): Eukaryota > Metazoa > Arthropoda > Insecta > Hymenoptera > Cynipidae > Belonocnema > Belonocnema kinseyi. Next base: position 31,706,022 of record NC_046662.1, on the reverse strand, counting down.
TGCTTTCTTAATCTGGGCTTTCAGGAATGAGTACTCGAGATAGATAAGATTTGATGCATTTTGCTCACCCCTAATACTGAAGTCAAGTCCGAGTGTTTCAGCAGCCTTCTCCGCTGCTTTGTACAGAAA
>NC_046662.1:31699863-31705793 GCF_010883055.1 Belonocnema kinseyi | reverse complement strand
ATATCTAGTCGGGAGTGGTGCTGACTGAAAACAGATGATTTTGAGCGATTCGCGCGCCATCTGTTGGTCATTCTAAGGACTTATTGAACTACCCTCGTAGCAAAATCAACACTTACTTTTTCAATATTTATATATCTATAGTAGCTCAGGAATAAAATTCAATGTTCTCTAATTTTTATAAGATTTGTAATCATTGTCAAGCTAATCTTTAAAATGAATTGAATATGCACTCGTTTTTTATTTGGATTATGTTTCTAACGGACTTCTATTTTAAAGACTTTGTTTACAAACATATTAGCGAGCTAAATGGCGCGGTGCTAACGGGTTCCGGAGTATCGCCTTTTATGCGATCGGTCAATGCTATTTGAATGCTCCTCTTTGGTTGATAAATAATTGAATGAAGGTAATAATTTTCAAAAAACTTTATTATATCCTAATTAATATTTCTTTTACTGAAAGTTTGGGCTTACTTAGAATTCCCTCGATAAACGAAGCATTTGAAAAGTGTCTAACTTTATTTTTATACTGCTTGCCAAAAAAATTCATAACTTTTTTATTTAATAGTAGCAATAAATTTAAAGTGAAAATATTTAGTTAATTTGCTGATCTAAACAATTAAGTTTATTTTTTTTCCAGAAACGGTAAAAGATACAACTTTTTGGTCGAAAGAAATAAGACGCCCCATACAATTTTCTACTAAGTGCATGCCTTACAAAGATGAATTTTCGAAAACTGATCTTCAAACCATCAGGAGCCAACTCGGGTAGCCAGAAGAGGCCATGCAAATTTCATGCGGGGTTATAGAATCCGGAGTCTCAATTGTAAATACATCTTGGGAAATCTTAATCTACCAATGATTTTAATTATGAATTATCCTTTTAGCTTTTCTAATTTATTTCAAATAGCTTCTTTTTGGAATAATTTTGTATCGTTTATAAAAAGCTAATCTTTATTATATGGATATTACAATGCTGAGAACGAATGCTTTAAAAAACTGATACCATGTATCGCGGTATTAATTGCTTTGCAAACACGCGTATATGTTAATATGAAGTTAGTTCTACAAAAATAGTATTTTGCGGAGTGAATGCAGAAAAAATGTTATGGCGCACATGAGCGCATTTGAAACCACATAAAAAAGTCCCTTTACCAATGGGGATTATGAACCTTATATGTTTTGGTCATCACTTAGGAAAGCAATTTGAAATCCTATCCGCGAAGCTCTTCATCAATTTTGATGTAAAAATAAATTTTTTTGTTGATATCAGTGAACCGATTATCCGATCAGACGACCCGATTATGTTCTAATGACAGGTCTTTTTGTTCCGAAACGATCATACTCTATCTATCTCTGTCTATCTAATACTTCATTGTCTTCTTTGTTTTCTTTTTCAAATCAGTCCGATCAGTCCGATGAGTCCGATCGGCTTCAGTAGGCACCAGCCCCATTATTTCGCCATTGTATTTATCCGTGTGAGGCAGATCGTTAGGGCCCAGCGCCTTACAGTAGCGCTCCTGTTTTGTCGCGCACGAGTGAGCACCGGAGATCATCCACGGGCGTCACTTTCCAGAAAACATTTAATGGGTATCACTAAATCCAAGTTCTACTACATATTTATTTGCCTAAAGTGTAATCTTTACAGAATTGCGTACTTTAATTAAGCTTTCATAATTTTCTCTTCTTTTCTATATTACTTTTATTTTTATATTGCTATAACCATGTTTGAATTTTTAAAATTCATAGAAGCCTAAATAAATGAATATATGTGGATGTTTACACGCAAATGACCATTATGATCGGTTCTAGTTTTATAGATAATCACGCTTTTCTAATTTAAGTTCAACATTACAATTTTTGAGTTTGCGCGGGTGGTCATACTGTGACCTATAGTGAATTAATTGCGACTGCAGTCATATCCAGATAGTAACCGGAAGTATTATATTCATGTTCAGAGCATTATTTTAATAGTTAAGAATAGTCCTAAAATATTACTTCTTTACTGCGACATAACGCTATCTCTTAAGATTTAAAGAGTTATAAACAAATTTGGAAATACTTTATCACATGTTATTTTTATTAAAATCAAAAGAAATGGCTGTTCAGGAAATAAACAAATTGCTTTGCTTAAAACAGTGATGATAGTGTATTTGATTTTAAAAGTTATTGTTCGAATACCATTTATTATGATAAAATATTCATTTTCAGTTGGAATTAAATAATTTCGCATTAAAGATTTTTTTAAATATGTGCATAAACTAATTCTACGGCAGTCGAATAACAACCGTTTGAAAGTATCGAAGGCAGTGCATCAGGATGTATTGAAGTCATTCCATTGGACGCTTTGAAAAGTATTTAGCTTTAAATTCTAATGTTTTTCCAGCAAAATCATCGTATCAAAATTTTGCATTAAACGCATTGTTAAATCTAATAAGTTGTTTTAAAATTTTTTTCAAATTTATAAAGTCAAGAGTATATTATACTCTTTAAATTTATACCAAGGACACGAACAAATATTACGTGGTTGCTGATTATTCATAAAAAATGTTTCTTCGTGGACTGGAAATTTCTGCGAAGCTAAAGATAAAATGTTCGCTGCGTGATTTAAGTTCTTATCATATAATCGTTCTTTAACCAAATATATATTTGGCGATAATAATAAAGATGAAAATAAATTGTTTTTTTTTTATTTCTACCTGTAAAGGATAAAGATGGTTTTCACTAACAATAAAATTATTACAGAGACGTAAGATTTATTGATATTCGTGTTCCAGATTCCAAAAGATTTGCATTTGATTTGATGAATGTTTCCAATTTTAAGGAATAATTTCTCAGATTTAGCGATAAGTTGAACGCGAAAGATTTCATAAATTATAATTCTAATGCGAAATTTTCATAGCTTACCGACGTTTTTTCTTTGAATGTCGTATGTTTAGTTTGTACCCATATGTAAGGTCCGTAAAGCTGGCTGAACAACCATAAAATATTGAAAGTTTATTTAATGTAATCGTTTAGTCATCGTGGGGCCATGTTTTGTAGCCAAATTTTTTCATTTGGACGCAAAAAGTTAAAATGGTAATGAATGTTTAAAACGGGAGTGTCAACTTTACGCAAAACAACAAATTTTAATTTTTTGCAAACTTTTTTGAGGAATCATATAGTTCGTAGTCATTAGCACCATACTTATGAGTGGAGCCTTCAAATTAAAAAAAAAATTTTAAGATTAAACTTTTTCTAAATTTTCTAAAAATGGTTAAATTATCGAAAATTCTCACATTCCTTCAAAACTATCGAATTTTTTAAAGTCCTGAGGTTTACAAAATTTTTGATTATCTATATTTATAATAGATTTTCAACAATTTTAAGCTTTCCAAAATTTTCTAAATTCATACAAAAATAGAAACAATGTTTCCTCGTGGTTCATAACATACCTTTTTTCAAAAACAATATGACACACATTAAATTAGTAGACTGGACTAGTTGGTAACAGTCCAGTTGGACACATGCACATTAACTGAAGCGCCAAAAATTCTTTTCTAGGGCAGAAAGGTGATGTATTAGGAGTTTTTGTAATTTTCCTAATGGCTATAATTTTATAAATTTTGAACATTTTAGGAATTTTCAACATTTTATAAAAATTAGAAATTTCAAAGAAATGGAATTTTTTAATTTTAGAAATTTTGGAACCTGAGAAATTATATAGAAATTTAGGTAATTCAAAATTTGTTCAGAATAGCCATCAACAGTTTTTGCGGTGAGGGGGTCGATTATGGCGAAATGCTCGCTCACAAATGTATAATGTTTTATCATTTGCTTATAAAGTCACTTTTTACTCCTCAAAAGTAGAATTTTATCCCCGCCTCATCGGAATGAAAAAGGGCCAAAATTTTTCTTCAAGGATATGGCTGACAAATAAAAGACAGACTGGAGCGTCGCTCCAGTTCCCTCCCCAAGAAATCAGAAAGAATCTCAAAGGAAATCTCTCATAGATTCCTAAACAGTCGGAAAAATATTTTTATCAGAATCTTTCCGAAATCTGCATCCGAATTTTTCAGTTTCTTTCTAAAAATGTGTGCCAATATAATTCCATCAGATCTTATCAAAAGGATCCCACTGGAGTTCAATCAGATTTTATTAGAAATGTCCCATTTATTTTTATTATATGTTATCAGAAATTTTTAATTATTAATAATAATAATTATTAATATGAATAATAATATATATTATTTTCTTTTTGCAAGTTATTACTATTAAAAAACGTAATGAAAATAATTTGAACAAACCAAATAATTATTTAAGATAGGTTCAATAAATAATTGCTTTTATCCCAAATTTTTTCACTAACTTACTATCAAAGTTATAAAATAGTTATAATTTGGAAAAAATTATTTAATTAATAAAATTATTATATTTAGAAATGTATTACATGAATAGTTTCTTTACTTTGTAATCATTTAATATATTTTAATTTTAAAAGTGTATTACTATTACATAATAATTACATATAAAGTTCTATTAAACAATATTTATATAACAATATTACATAATTTAGTTTTCTGATTAAATATGATAGAAACTGTAAAGAATACGTAAGGATCAGTGTTGTAAATGGTCGGAAAAAACGGAACAATATCGCTGGGATACTTTGTGATAAATTCTAAAAGACTCTGAAAGAAAATGGTGTTACAGTTTCGGTCAGAATTTTGGATGCAGATTTCGAATCTAATGGACATCTAGATCTGAAGCATGCATTTTCAAATGGTTAAATGACCATTTTTTTTGTCATCCTCAGTATTGGTGCCCCGAAAAAGCTGTCAGTGCCGCGGCGTAGAAGATAAGAACTGTTTGCACACTTATTCTAGTTTAGTTTACTTCATTAACTATTAGAATTTTTTAAAGAATGAGAAATATTAGAATAGTTATAGCAACTTGTAAAATTTAAAGGCTTCTGAAAACTAAATAAAATTATTAAGAAAAGTTTCTTTTAAATTAGTTTCAATTTTTTATTCCTTAAAAGTGCCCCTTTTTAATTTCTTTCAGGAAAATTTGAGCATTGCTAGCCCACAAAAAGTAGTGCCCATCAAAAGTTTTCAAAAATGGTTTGTAAAGTGTCATAATGATTAGCATTTGCGAAGTTTTAAAAAAAGGCATTATTTAAAATTCCAGGGTTTCAAATAATAAAACAATTTAATTGCTTATTCTTCAAAAGTCTTGAATCTTAATAACTGCTAATTGTATTACAATATACATGACGATTTATTTAAGATATAGAGAGGCAAATAAAGTTTTCGGCTGTACATCTTTCCAAGATAGGCTCTTATAAATGAGCAAAAATGATTTATGGAATACAGAAATCTTATACGCACTATATATACTCTAATGGAAATCAGAATATTCAGTTCCTCAAAACATTTTTCATTGAGCGATTTTCTATATATTTAGAGAAAATGAAGTTTGCTACTACCCTGCTAATCTGGGCTGTTGTCTATACCTTTCTTGGTAAGTATAAAAAGATAAAGATAATATCTTATAATAGTATATCTATCATTCTAAGCATGTTTTTAATTGCATTTTATTTACTTGCCTTTCAAAATCGTTTAATCTAAGAACTCTGTTTCTCCCCATATATACCGAATGTTATGCCTCCCGAGTAAAAATGCTTCGACTTGAGTTCGACTTAAATTGACCCCAATCAAGACATGCTAAACTCGAAAAGTTCGACTTGAGCATGCCTCAGCTTTTAGACGGAGCCAGACATCAATTGATGTCTTGGAGACAAGTTTTTATGTCTAGAAGACATAAATTTATCTCTTGAGTCGAATTTTTATGACTCCAACGGGTGCGGTTTATAACTTCGAGCGTATACCTGACCTAACAAAAAGGGCAATTATAACATTCATAAAAGCTAATCTTTGTTAATGATTGAACAATC
>NC_046662.1:31643523-31699763 GCF_010883055.1 Belonocnema kinseyi | reverse complement strand
CCGACTCTGAAGTTTTAAGTAAAAAATAACTAATTTAATAATTACGAATTTTTCATTCATCAATTTTATTCTCATTTATGAGCCAAAAAAGGTTCAATAATCTCAGCCAAGCCAAGGCTCGTCTCGAGTCAAGTAAACTTCGTCTTAGCCAAGACAAACCTCGACTTAAGATAAGTAAACGCCGTTTTACCTCTCGTAGCCATGCAGGTAAGACGAAAGCCTTTGTCTCGACTTAGTTTTAAAACGCAGCCAGATATCGATGTCTTGCAGGCGAACTCAAGACATAACCAAGTTGAACTCAAGTCGAAGCATTTTTACTCGGCCTCTTGTAAAAGAAAACTTTTAACATAAAAATATTCTTCAAATTCTTTAAATTTGAAACCTGGTTTGTTTTTATAAGTATTATATGATAATATGAATAATTACATTCGACTTCAAAATTACTATAATTTATCGAAATATTTGTTAAATTGAGAGAAATTGATGATTTGAGAAAAGGGATGGCAGCGAGTTTGGAAATTGTCTCCCTATGTTTTCCTTTTTCTTAAAAATAAGCATTTGTGTATTTTTTTATGTGTTTAGAGGCAAAAGGTTCTAAGCCTCTAAAATTCATATTTCAAAACAATTTCATAAGTTTCCAACGGAACAAAACATATGTTTCACCTAAAACTCGAAAAAGTTAAGTTTTCAGTTAAACTATTAAATTTTTAACGAATAATAAAATAATTTAAATTAAGTAGTTGCATTTTTAAGGGGGAAAATGTCGCCAAAGAGATGAAAATTTAAACCAAAATGGTGAATTTTTAACTGAAAGCAGTCACTTTTATTTTTCTATTTACAATGATCACAATAAGTGTAGATAATAATAATTTACGAGATAACCAACTACGTTTTTTATTTTACAATTAAAATTTTTTTGTATTTAATGACACTCTTTTGATATAAAACATTTACGATATTTTATAAGACAAAATAACAATTAAATCTGCTACTCGTAACTAAAAATATGACAAAAATTAGCATTATTGTTCTTTCTAATATAATTAATTAAACTAAGCAAATAATAATTCCTGGAACAAAATTATAATTTTAATGATTTTTTCGCACCCTTAGTTGGTATATAATTTTTAAAAAAGCGGACACGCATTTTATAGTATTCTAAAGACCCCAACGGTTTTCAGGAAATTTATACAAGTTTGATGGGATTTCAAAGATTTAAAAAGATTTTCAAACATTTCAAGGGTATTCACAGGATTTAAAAAATTTCCTACGGTTCTAAAGAAATTTTAATGAATTTCGAATGATCTTATAGGATTTCGTATAGGATATATACTATTTTCTGACGATTTAAATATTTTAATCGTATTTTATAGGCTCCCAATAACGTGTTTTAATGAATTTGTCAGGATCTTAAAGAATTTCGTAGCTCTTTAAATATTTCAAAGGATTTAGAGAAATATCATGAAATTTCAATTAATTTCTTCGGACTTAATAAATAAGATTTTAAAATTATTTCAAGGACTTTCAAAGGATTTTCATAATTTAAAACTATTTCTGAGATCTGCAAGGAATGATAAGAGTTTTGAAAAACTTGAGGGTATTTCGGAAGATTTTGAAGTATTTTTAAAAATTATTTTGTGGGCTTTTTAAGACTTTCGGAATATTTTACTGAATTTTTCAAGATTTGTGTAATTATCATTAAATATTATGGGATTTATGGAATCTCATGTATGCTATTAAATCTTTTTTTCACCATACTTTTACATTAAAACTAAATCATATTGATCGGTCTTGATGAAACATTAACTACTTTCATACTTTCATATTTACTTATTCATATTATATGTTTGGAAATAATTTTCACTTAATAAAATATTTCCCTAAGCACATTTAAAATAATTCGATAGTTACAAAACAATTTTAATGCAATTAAATTTTCACGTAAACAAACTATAGTAGTTTAATGGGCAAGCACCTGGCCATATATTAAATTTAATATAATAAATTTAAAATTCATAGTCCTATCTAGTGTGTGAATACGTTAAGAAATTCTGCCATACTTTGATGATGCTACAGATTTCATGACAAATTTGAATGATAACACCTGACATAATAATGCGTTTGTTTCTGAAAAATGAGAAAAAAATGGGAAAGCTCCTTACCACCAATCGGATGTTCTGTGATTTGTTTTCAAGTTGAGCGTAGGGAGAAGATCTTTTTCCAGACAAAATTTAATTTATAAAATTTAAAATGCATAGCCCCATCTAGCCTTTAAATTCCTTAAGAAATTATGTCACCTCGTTTACCTCGTTTATTGTAATCGAAGATACTCGTCTGTCGCAACTTCCCCAACTCCCACGACTGATGGTTACATGTTCAATACAGTCAATGATAGCGCGCAACCGGGAATGTATTGTATGACCAACTTCCGGTTACGGGGAGTGGTGGGGTCCCCTCTCGAGTTGCAATAGATGAGATGTTTACGTTTCGAAGGAGTTGTAATAAACGAGGTTTGACTGTATTTTGTAAAACACAAGTGCGTAATAATCCAGGGACATGATATTGATTTCATTTCTCTTCATTAGTAGTCTAAATAATATTTTAATTTAGCCATTTATATTTCTTCTTATAGAGTTGGCGTGTTTAGCAGCTGACCCTGATGAAGCAAGTCCATCGTCTCAGGCACCTCTTCCATCTACTCCTCGTACACCTCGTACTCCACGGTATCCACCCAGGCAGATTTTTATGAAATTGATTACAGTTTTGCCTAGGCCCAAGACCGGTTTACAATGGAGTAAAGGATTAAATAATGATGGACCTTCTACTTTGTTAAGCGTAGGCAATCATGTCGTTGCAACAGTTGATAGTAATGATATTATTTGTCCAATATATCGTGGATCGAGAACTGGTTACGGACGGCCGACCGGGCGGCCGTATAAAATAAACCTCACGAATGCCAACGATGCTCATCCAATTGACCGAATTGAGCAATACCGTTATTGTTTTGGCTGCCGTCTTACACGCGAGTATCTTTCAAATCCAGATGATTACACGCGATGATATGGTAATCAATCATGTCAATTAAAATAAAAATGTAAGTAATTACGTTTCGTGAACCAAGTTTGTATCAAAACGTTATGAAGAGAAATAAAAAAATTCTCGATTGTGCGAATTTATTGTATATACGTTTATTATTCCCTTTTCTTATTTTTAAATGACATAGGTTAACAAAAGTTAGTTATAATTCATTATTTTGTTTTTGCGGGGTAAAATAATATGAGTGTTGAAAAATTCATTCGACATTTTTATTTATTTATTTTTATTAAATATTTTTTAAGCGGGATTGATTTTTTCGTCAAATTCATGACTGATTTCAGGTCCCACTTAAAGTTAACTTTGATATATTATGTGGGGTCAAATATTGTTTAACTAATGTGGGACTCTTACCGCTAACATATTTATTATTATTAAAAAGAATAAGAGTTACTATGGACAAATAGAACTTATTTTTTGTCAATGAAAAAATGAACTTGACACAACAAAAAGAATTGTTTGTTTTCGAACAAAACGAAAAGTAAGAATAGAATTAATTATGAGGTTAAAGCATTAAAAGGATTTTAAACGATATAAATAAGTTGCACACTAAATTCATTTTACGATAAAATGAAAATTGAATATTAATAATTTAAAATCAATTCTAACGTAGAAGTATATTTGAAGTTTAAATTAATAAAATTGGTTTATTATTAAAATTTCGGGGCGGAAATTCCAAACTAACAACTTGAAAACTATTGTTAAGATCATAGTGAATATGCAGAATTTCTGTATGGTCTTAGTGCTTTATTCTCAGTCACAGACAATACATTTTTATTTATCCACGAAAAGTTAAATTATTCAAAAAATAAAAAGGTAATCAGTGCAATTTCTTAAAATCTGTTGTCCTGATAGTGTCAGGGACTGTTTGAAAATACTAAATTATCCCGCTCAGATTTGTTTAAAGTTTATACCTATTGTAAATTCTGACGTCGGCAATGGCATCAAAAAAGAAGTCGTAAACGACGGCAAAATCGACACCGGAATCAACATAGAAAACAACTTCGGTAATGACAACGTAAACGACGTCGGAAAGAAAATTGGAATTTGGGATCGGAGTCGACTTCGTTTCCGGCGTCGTTTCCGATATAATTTTTGGAATCGTTTCCAATGTAATTTTCGGCTTCTTTTTCGATGGATTTTCCATAGTTGTTTACAGTCTTTTTTTGAATATTTTTTTTTGAATAATGAAATGTAATGATAACGATGTTATTTGAATGCTTGAAGTGAGTAAGAAAAAGGACGATTAAAAATTATAACAAAAACTACTAGAAATTCGATATTTCACGCTTTATTAACTTTACAACATAATTACATGTAAAGCCACCCATATTGTTGTGAATTGGACATTAGTTTTTATTTGCGTCCTTCGTTACATTTATATTTCTTGGACTTGTCCTTATATTTGATTTTCGTATTGAGTAATGTCTAAATTTATGTCTAAGCGGCTCTTATCGTTTTTGTGCTCTCCTTCTCTTACAAATAGTCTTGTTGCTCGGTATCCCAATTTTCTTTTCTCGCCACGTCAGTCCGCGTTCCCCAAGCAACAAGTTCTGTTAATTTTACACTATTTGATACAAGCCGGGTTACGTGGGTGGTGGCTGAACCCGACTTGATCTAAAAATGATGTGGTTGTAGTGACGTGGGTCGGTAGGCGTTCGGTATGTGAGACGACGTGTCTCACGATACCGCGTGGAGGGCCGTTCGTACCCTCCTGGGTAGAGGCCACTAACCACTATCCTCTCGGCCACTGGTTACGGGTGGAGGGCCGTTCGTACCCTCCGGGGTAGAGGCCACTAACCACTGGAGTCCTGTGGCGTCGGCGTGTGCGTGGCGAGCCGATCGTGCCCTCCTGGGCAGAGGCTACTGGCCACGACGGCTGCTACTAGAGCTGGAGACGGTCGAGGGGAACCCTCGGGTGGGAAGGCTCCGGTTGTTTGACCTCAGGAACTCGTCCAGGCGTTGCATGGACCGGGGCTGGCTGCGATGACTCCTGGGCGGCTGCTGGTGGATGCGAGGTGCCCCCTTTACCAGGATGAGGTATCTCCAAGCCTGGAGACCGTCACTCTCCTCGAGGTGGGGACGCTTGCGGGGAGACGGGGTGCGAGGGGCGGTGGTGTCTGGGGTCGCGTAACACCCGGAGATATCCGGGAGGTCACAAACCGCAGACGAAGAAGAGGAGGCGAGGAAACGAGCGAACCGGGATCTCTCTGACACCGGCACTAGTACGACAGAACGTACCACTGCCTTGGGGGTGGAGGACGAGGAGGTGGAGGAGGAAGGCCTGCAGTCTTCCGGAAGACCGGCTTGCAGGGCGTCGCGGAGGGCGGCCAAGCGACGGCGGACTCGAGTGCGCTTGCCGGGACGGGGACGGGAAGTCTTCGCCTGACCAGGCATAGGTGGTGGAGAGAGGCAGGAGGTACGTAAGGAAAGGAATGTCGGGTTATCGGAAAAAGAAAAGCTCAAGGCGACCGGAGCTGCGAGAAAGCTTACCGACCTTGTAAAGAAGTAAAGGGAGGGCGACCGGAGCTGCGAGAAAGATTACCGACCCAGAAAGAGTAGAGAGACAGGAAAGAGTTCGAGGCGGGGCTGCGGAAAGCGTACCGTCCTCTGAAAATAGTAAAGAGCGCGGGCGCAGCTGCGGAGAGCTTACCGACCTGAAGGAGAGAGAGAGAGGACAGAGTTGGGCGGAGCTGCGGGGAGCGTACCGACCGGAATGGAAGTTGGAGAGAGAGAGGGAGAGAGAGGATAGAGTTTGGCGGAGCTGCGGAAAGCGTACCGACCGGAATGGAAGTTGGAGAGTGAGAGAGAGAGGATAGAGTTTGGCGGAGCTGCGGAGAGCGTACCGACCGGAATGGAAGTTGAAGAGAGAGAGAGAGAGGATAAGGATGTGGTTGGCGAGAAAGCCGGAGGATGACAGGGATGAGAGTTCGAGAACGAGAGAGAGAGAGGTGAAAGAAAGACACCTGCGAATTTATTTTAGATTACGATTGCACTCTTTAATCTCAAAAAATGGCTTACAAGAGTATTGCCGAAGGCGACCAGGGGACTGAGGTTACCCAACTGGTTGCCCAATTAAGAGTGCGTACTTTCGCTTGTACGCACCCCTTTTTATTCGCATCGGCCGAGAGGCGGTCCGGCCGTCAATTGGCCCGGTCCTCTTGGCCACTCACGTCACGGATGGAGGGGGCGAAACGGCTGCCTCGTCCATCCCTACTCTCGCAGAGCTGAGCGCGCCGCTTAGCTTGATGTTTTTGAGATTACGGATTATAAGGTCGGAAATACGGATACATGAAAATGTAAAACTAAAAACAAATGGATATAGCGAAGAAAATATAAAATCAAAACGTTAATTCTAAAAATAAAAATTAAAATAAAATTTACAATAATGCCATAATTAAAACATAGATATACAAAATTAACCTAGGGCTCCCCCTTTTCTCCCTGACGCCAAATAATAATAAAGAAATGGGAGGAAGAATTATAATTAAGAAATCGCGAGAGTTAAAAATTTTAAGACAGGCTTTTCCCCTTTAACGCGTCGAACACGTAGTTGGCGACCGCCGGCCGCTTTCCACGCTTAGGGAAGAGAGAGAGAAAGAGAGAGAGAGACAGAAGAGTCCTGAAGCGCAGTGACTCAGACTCACGGGCCTGGCACGTGATGGGGAAGCCTTCCATCGCAAATGCGCCAGGTGTGAGTTTACAACTCTCTTCCTTCCCCGGGTATTGACACGTCAAAAGGGTCATGTTTGTTAGGGAGAAAGCAAGGTCGTCTTAATGGCCACTCTAAAGTAATTTATCCGGAAGGTTTTCCCAGCCTGGTTTATGTTTAGTAAACACAGACGGGGACTCATTCCTGACAAATTGTTCAGAGTGGTTCTCAACTACGGGCACCGTAACATATTTTAATCTATTTATAATGAAGACCGCGTTTCTACGGCGTTATTTTTATTAATTAAAGTACTGTGGTTCTAATTGACTTGAGCTAAACACGCATGTCTCCCTACCAGAATCGATCAGTCGTGACAATGTTTAGTCGTTTTTTAGTGTTCAAAACATTGGTCCTGTCGAGCCAGATTTTCTGATTCATTGATTCAGTTCTTGTGCGAGGACCATTCGCACAAATTTTGGTAGAGCTTGTTAGAGTCAAACTAAATTTAGTATCTTGTGACTTTTTGACTGAATATGCAGTGTGCTGCGTCAGTGCATTGTGAGTTAAGGATTATTTTAAATGTGAACGTTTTGTGACAGTTATTAGTGAGATACTTTCATAACGTTTTTTAATTTATGATAAAGCATAAATGAGTGTCTGTGTCCAAGGAGTGTCTGGTAGGTCAACAACATTCAACCGTTAATTGTCATCGATTCGAATTAAGAAAGTGAAGGTTATTTTGGGAGTGTAATTTAAATTGATTTTACGAATATCTCGCAGACTTTTAGACTTTATTTAATTTCATAGTGATTTCTACGTCGTTCCCGAAATTACAAGAATTAAAGATTGGAAATGACTTTTAAACATTAATTCAATGAACTTGGAATTTTTGAAATTGATAATTTCAGTTAGGATAATAATCCCTTTATTAGCGAATTGCTTTTTTAAGATACAATAAATTTAAAATCAATTTATTTTTTTTTTTAAATTGTATTCGCGGACTCTTATTTTATCGTGTGCTGACTGTTTTCCGTTCATAATGTCTATTTCTAGTTACTTTTTAGAGCAAAACGAGCTTTGCTCTCGGATCCAAACTGCTTTTGAAAATACTTAAAAATTAAAACAGATCACTAAAGGAACTTTGGTCTCAAGACTTGAGTCCTTGTAAAAAAATTGGACGCGTTTTCAGGCTCAAAATTGGGAGTTTGTAAAGGTTCGCGATCAGAATGCCACGAACATTTATTTTACAAGCAATTTTTATTCAGCTACTAAAGAAGCATATCTAGTCGCGAAGGGAGCCTTTATGGACAAATTGGAAGAACTCTCAAATGACCTTGCTTCTACGTCCATGAATGATTCAGCTCCACAAATTGTTGGATTATCATATTGATCGATGCCGAAGATTGGATTGCCTAAATTTTCTGGGAATTACACGGAGTGGGAAAATTTCAAAGATTTGTTCACATCTTTGGTGCGTTCAAATCCTGGAGTCTCGTCAGTGGAGAAGCTTTATCACTTCAAGTCCAGTCTTATAGGTGTAGCGGCTCAACTTCTTTATCGAATTCAGATCACTTAAGGCAATTATCAGCGTTGCTGCGACCTACTTTCGAAGCGCTTTGAGAATAAAAGAGTTCTTACCAACTCTCATTTGACTGAGCTTTTTTTTAATTCAGCCAATAAAAGCTGAGTCTTCGAGTGCTCTAAAGGAGGTATATAATACAACAATTGATAACGTCGAAGCTTTATCTGACTTTGAAGAACCGGTGGACAAATGGTCATCATGGCTGGTATATATTACTGCAGGATAAATTAGATCGTCAGTCTCGTCGTGATTGGGAAACTCCTCTTGGAAATTCCACGAATCCTCTAACGTTTGCTCAATTGAAAAACTTCTTGCAAACCAGGATTCGGACCTTGGAAGTTATAGATTCCACTGCAAATCAAGCTAATCAGTCTTCGTGTCAAGAATCTTCCAAATCTCAGTTTGAGAAGAAAAGGTTTAGAAAGTTCACGAAATCCTCGAGTTCTATAACAGCCAACGTCAACGCAATTTCAGAGCATCCAATGAAGGAACAAACAGCTAAAGAGCAGCTTATGAAGAAGCCACAGGAAAGGAAGTGCTTTTTCTGCCGCGAACTGCATTATTTAATGTTGTGTTCGCAGTTGTGAAGTCAGTCTGTAGCACAAAAGAAAGAGTTCATTTTTCAAAGAAAATGGTGTATAAATTGTATAGGGTCTCATTTATTTCAGAATTGTGCTTCAAAAAACTTGTATCAGATTTGTCAGACGAAGCATAATACGGTACTTCATGACCCATCTTAAAGCTCAGGACAATCTTCTTCGATGTTATCAAATACATCTTTAACGCCTCATTAAGCACAATCTACTCATGCGGTTTCGGTAATGCAGATTTCTCATGAGAAGTCACCGTTGGTTCACCTGACAACAGCAATGGTCAATGCGACGACATAATTTGGTCATACAAAGTGTGTTCGAGCATTTATCGATCAAGGCTCAGATTGTCCATAATCTCTGAGTCCCTCGTTCAAAGTCTTCAACTCCCTCGTACCAGAGGCCCTGTTTTTCTACTAGGAGTGCGGGAAAGTAAGTCGGGAACGTTCGGGCCTTAAACTTCAACTCCGTGCTCTTGTTCTTTCAAACCTGATTTCTAAACGCCCAGAGCATCAAATTAGTCTTGAGGAATGACCTCATCTCACTGGTGTACAATTAGCGGATCCGAAGTTCAGTTAAAGTGCTGTGAGTGATTTAATTTTAGGTGTGGATGTCTATGTAATTTTAATCAAACAAGGTCTTCGAAAGCGTCCCCCGGGCACTCCTGTAGCTCAAAATTCCGTATTCGGGTGGATTCTCTGTGGACCTATATGCAATACCTCACCGTTGGATTCATCTACAGTAAATATGTTTCATTGTTCTAAGAGTGAAGAACTTTTTTTTTGACCTTCAAAAATTTTGGGAGGATTCGAAAGTCGTACCTCCTAAACCTTTCCGGGCAACTGAGGAAGAAGAGTGTAAAAAACTTTTCCGAAAGACTCACTCTAGGACTAAAGATGGGAGATACGTCGTCCATCTGCCCATCAAGAGTGACTTCACATCGTTAGGAGATTCCTATTCTGCAGCTCTTCGCATGTTACTTCATATGGAACAGCGGTTTAAACGAGATATTTATCTCCAAGAATCGTATGCCAAATTCATGAAAGAATACCATTAACTTCAGCATATGAAGTCAGTCAACATCCCTGCAGATCCAAGGAGTATCTCGCGGTCATTTTCTCTTTCGCATCATTGAGTTTGGCGTGACTCTAGTTCAACCACGAAACTGCGAGTAGTTTTTAATTGTTCTCGACGATCAAGTCGAGGCATTTTATTGAACGAGTGTCTTTACGCAGGGCCAAAATTACAATTAAATATTTCAGGTGTCTTGCTGCAGTAGCGTCTTCACTTCAATGCCTTTTCTGCGGATGTCGAAAAAATTTATCGACAGATTATTGTCCACCAAGATGATCAGGATCTTCAACTTATTCCGTGGCGAGAAAGTCAAAATGAGCCCGTCCAAGTATTTCGACTCAGTACTCTCACATATGGTCTGACTAATGCCCCATTTCTAGCTCTTCGCACCATTCAGCAGCTTGGTCTTGATGAAGGGGATCGATTTCCCTTGGCTGCCAAAGTGATAAAAAATGGCATCTATGTTGATGATGTCTTATCAGGAGCGGATAATGTAGAAAATACTATTGAAGTTCACAACCAACTACGTCGGCTCTTTACGGCGGGCGGCTTGCCGCTTAAAAAGTGGAATTCAAACAGTCATGAGCTAATGCAGTACGTTCCGGAGGATCTGCACGCGTTATCTCCAGATATATCATGGTGGTCAGAAACATCGGTTTCGATGCTTGGGTTAACTTGGCAACCCAGTACCGATTGTTTTATTTTCCAGGCGGATCTTAGGCCTATTAAACATGTCATCATAAATCACCTTGTCGTCAGCTAGTCAGCCCAATTATTTGATTCTCTAGGATGGTTGGCACCTGTTATCATCGTCGCAAAGATCTTTATCCAGGAACTTTATAAGCTTAATTTATCCTGGGACGATCATTTGCCTGAAGGAGCTCGTCATCGCTGGATGAAATATTATGAAGATCTTCCTTATCTTTCCGCAGTCAGGGTACCTCGGTGGATAGGATTTTGTTCGCGAATGTGCTTTTTCGAACTTCATGGCTTTGCTGATGCTTCTGAAAAGGCCTACGGTGCTGTCGTTCAGTTAAAGACAATTTCGCCTAACGGAAATTGTTTTATTGGATTCGTTTCTTCAAAGACGAAGGTCGCTCCTGTTCAAACTGTTCCGTTGCCCCGTCTTGAGCTATGGGCCTCAGTTTTGTCAGCTCGTCTCGTCGCTCACCTTCAAACTCAACTGCGTTTAGATGCTGCTCAACATTTGTGGTCTGATTCTATGAACAGACTTCATTGGATTTCAGCTGTTCCTACAAGATGATGACATACGTCGCGAATCGGGTTTCGGAAATTCAAAGATCGTTCCTTCCGCAATTTCGCACCATGTGCCGGGTGCAGATAACCCAGCTGACTGTGCTTCTCGCGGGTTGTCAGCTTGCGAACTTTCGCAGTTTTCACTCTGTTGGAATGGTCCTTCGTAGCTTAAAAGACAAGAAGAGTAGCCTTCATCTCTGCTTGGTCCTCCAGAAAACGCAGTGGCCAAAGAAGAACTTCGAGTTACTGTCAACGTAGCAGTTCGTGTTAATGAACCGTATGATCTCCTGAGTCGTTATTCATCTTTAGACAAATTACTACGAGTCACTGCTTGGTGTCTTCGTTTTCAATACGCTTTGAAGAGTCGTTCTATTATCGTTTCTCGGATTTTAGTTGCATCAGATCTTCGAACAGCTCTTTTATTCTGGATTCAGCAAGAACAAAATCGCTATTTTTCTAATGAAATTACCGCTCTAAAAAATAAAATGCAGATTTCTAACAATAGCACTCTGATAAAGTTCACTCCATTTTTTGATGGTCACCTTCTTCGTCTCGGAGGTCGCTTAAAGCACTCTCTTCTCACTTTTGATGAAAAGCATCCACTGACTCTACCTCCTGAGTCTATTGTCACAACTCTTATCATCCGCGACTTTCACCTTCGCTGTCTTCATGTGGGTGTCAAACTTACCCTTGGAACGTTACGACAATCTTATTGGATTCTTCGAGGTCGCAATTTGGTCCGATCATTGATTCATCGGTGCATTTCATGCGTCAGAAACAGAGGAAATATTCAGCAACAAGTGATGAGTGACCTCCCTTCCATTCGCATTACTCCACCTGAACGAGCATTTATGAACACTGGGGTAGACTATGCTGGCCACATTAATGTTCGCACCTCCAAAGGACGAGGTCACCATTCCCACAAAGCCTTAATTTGTATTTTCGTCTGTTATGCCTCCCGCTCAGTTCATCTTGAGTTTGTTTCTGATTACACTGCAGAAGCCTTCATAGCTGCTTATATTCGCTTTATTTCTCTTCGTAGTCTTTGTCCAACGTTGTCTAGTGACGAAGGTACGAATCATGAAAGTGGAATCGTAGAGAGATTGATGCACATGAGAACTATATTTACTATCTCATCTGGAAATCATCGTGTGATGACGAACAACGTTATCTTCTAGATGTGCGTATCTCAGAGCGATACCATTAGCACTCTGCTCTTTTGCAACGCACTTCTGCTTCTATCTTTTGCACTATGCGATTCATCTGGATACCTCTGCGGCGACACTAATCATTATGAGTAAACATCCTATTTCATAAAATAAAAAAAATTATTATATTGACTAAACAAAAAAAACAACGTCGACACTTACTGAAGCAAAATTAAATCTTAATGGGTTTATTTTTTAGGAAAGGAATGAGATCAGCTTAACTTTTTATTCAATATTAGCAGTAAGCATGACAGCTAACAGAGCTGGAATTCAAAATAATATTTTAAGACAATTAACTCGAACAAATTTGAAACTGTCTTTTTTTACGTAGCAAACGTATAAATGTTACGAAGTGTCCATTTTAAGTGGATTTTAATACAGAATAGCATGCATAATTGAAACAATTTTTTCAAATAATAAGAAACTAATAATTAGGGTTCTTCTGAAGTGACATTATTGTCAGTTGAAAACTCTTAACAAAAAATAATTCATCTATCAAATAGTTGTATTTTCAACATAGAAAATCAAATCTCGATTAACCAAATATAGGCTATAGGCCTTAAAAAGGACATATATGTTCCTAATTAAATTTATCGACCACTGCAACTAAATTGAATTATTAAATGAAAGTTTTTTTTTCAATTAGTGTAATTTTTCTTATTCCTTAAAAGTACGCCATCTCAATTTGAGAAGAGGGGGACTTATGCATTAAATCTTTATAACGGTTAATAAAGTTTTAAAATATTTGATGATTAATTTAAGAGTCTAAAGAATTAAAAAAGTTTTTGACGGAATGCTTCTTCAAGGTTGGATTTTTCAAGAAAAAGAAAAACTTTATAATGAATTACAATCTCAGAAGCTCAATTTTCACATATTTGATCCGTCTTAAAACTATGTGGTTTACTTTCGAACGATACATGATATTGCGTCCACTATATATACTCTTATTGCACATCAAAATATTCAGTAACTAACAAGATTTTTAATTTATCAGTTTTCTCTGTATTCAGAGAAAATGAAGTTTGCTATTACCCTGCTAACTTTGACTGTTCTCTTAACTTTTTTTGGTAAATACAACAATATAATAAAATATAATAGCATATCTAAAAAAATAAGAACATTTTTAATTGCACTGATTTATCTTAGTTTCAAAATTGTTCAGTGTAAGAACATTGATTCTAACCATGTATACCAAATGCAATGCTCGAAGTTATACCTCTTGTGAAAGAAAGCTTTCAACATCAGCATATTATAAAATTTCTGTCAATTTAAAAACTGATTTAAGTGTATAATTATTGTAATAATATGAATGTTTTTATTTCAAATGTCAAAATTCCAGTAATTGTCAGAATGTTTATTTATTTATATTTCGACCAAAAGAGATAAAAAATTATACCGAAAGGTGAATATCTTCATCAAAAAATATACATTTTTAACAAATTAGTTTGCCCTTTGGACCACCCATAGATAAGGGGAAAAATCAAATAGGTTAAACTATTTGATTTTGAATTACAATAAGTGTAAAAACGATAATCTGAAATATGACAAAGTACGCTTTTATTTTATAATGATAATTTCTTGTATTTAATGGCCTAATGGGAATCTTTTGAAATAAAACATTTAAGATATTTTGTAAGTTAAAATAGCAATTATATCTGTTTTTGAGGTCTTAAATATGACAAAAATCTGTTTTTTTTTCTAGTACAATTATCTAAACACATAATAATTCCCAGAATGAAATTCTAATTATTTTTTTTGCGCCTTTTTTGTATTTAATATTTACAGAAACGGGATTTCAAGAAATTCGAACAAATTTAATGGGATCCCAAATAATTTCCGAAAATGTATAAGAATATATAACTTGAAGGCAACATGAAGGATTTTTGTTATTTTAAAATATTCCATTGAACTTTCAACACATTCAAGTAAATGAAATATATTTTAAAGGATTTTTAAGATTTCGGCTTTCTTTTCAGATGCGAAATAATTTTAAATAGATTTCTACAAATTAAAAGCGTTTTAAAAGATCTTGTGTTTCTTTTCTGAAGATTATAACGAACTTTCAATAGACTTGAATAATTTGATGGAAATTGAAAGGATTTTTCAGTATTTTTTATGATTTCAATTAATTTTCAAGAGATTTTAAAAATGTCAAGGAATTTAAAAAAATTTTTAGATTTTTGAAATATTTTAGGTATTTTAAAAGATTGAAAGGTGTTTGTATGAATTTAAAATTTTTAAAGGAATTTACCAATTTTTTATGATTTAGAGAGATTGAAACAAAATTTAGGCATTTTTATGGAACTTCGGAAGATATAGAATGATTTTAAAGTCCCATAATTATCAAGATGTTATAAGAGATTACAAATCTCAAGATATTTTACGAAATTTTTCAAAAATTCAGTTAACATTACTAGATTTAATGGAATTCTACGGATCTAATTTATACTTTTAATTTATTTTAATTTTTGCCATATTTTTACATTTTGAGTTTATAACTTTAGAAATCATTTACGTGTTGTAAAACATTATAATAAAAGTAAAATATTTATTTGATTTATTTTGAATAACTTTTTTTTTACTTCACTCACTTTATTTTGTATATATTAGGGTGGCCCAAAAAATCACATTTGAGAAATTTTAACGGGCTTATTGGCCAAATCGTTCCTGTACGCAAATAAATATATGCCTATTTTTTATTTTCGAAAAAAAATATTTTTAGAACTCGCTCTGACGCTTCAAAGTTTCCTGATTTGAAGTAAAGAAAGCCTTGCACCAGCTACAGGTTTGACTCAGAGAGCAGCTATAGATTTATTAACTTATTATTACTCTGCCATTCAACTCATTGTCTGTCACCGCAGCGTGGGATGGCAGCAAATACGGTGTAGAATGAGCGGACCGACCGAGGGTATATTGTTTTTTATCAAACTTTTATTCGGGTCAACCCGGTTATACATTATAGCCACGGACTAAGTCAAGTGACTGATGAGATTAGAATGTTATAAGGTTATTCTACTAATGCAATACGATGCTTGAAACTTCCTGCGATGATGTTGTAGGTATACAATTACGAGCGGCCACGAGCGTTAGAGGTAACAACAGTCACCTCGGGATGCTTTCTTAGAGCTACCATTTGCCACTCCAAGGATTTTTAGTCGCTCACTTACTGATGATCAATAAGTGTCTTACAATGCGACAGGCGTTCAATAAAACCGCCTTCTGAGCTTCTGCCAATACCCTACTGATTCCTAAATGTTCAAGATGTTCAGTGCATCTTGTCTACACATTGCCTGTAGCCAAAATCACAATAGGATGAATAGATGAATGATTCAGATTCCTTCATATGGTCTTTACTTCATACCGTAACTCGCTATACAGGTGGATCTTGGTTGTATAGGTTGACTGCAAATTTCGGTTAAGCGGACAAACAATGTCGATGATGTAGACTCTTTCACCTTATTTTCTCGCATTACGATATAAGGTCGATTGGCACGGATATAATGATCCGTTCGGTGAGTAACATCTCAATATAAGATGTAATATTCGCTTTCTAAAATGGGCATTGAAATGTGTTCGTAGAAAGGGATCCATTCTTTTCAAAGTCCTAGGTTTAGGGAAAGTTGTTGATTTATGGTGCTCGCTACATGATTATGTCTGTGTGTATGTCCTCTCTGAGCCATTACGCGATAGCCATTAATAATGTTCTCGATGTATTTGTTGGTATCTCCACATATTCGGCACCGGTCAACCACGTCTTGATTTAGCACGTGTTTGCGATAATTCATGGTGCTGACAACCTTGTCCTGTAACGCAATGGCGAATCCTTCCGTCTCTGGAAACAGAAGTCCCTTTCTTGGCCAAATATTGGATGCCTCACTATCCACTTCATTTTGATCTAAAGTTTTTGGGTGCTCGTCATGGATGGCATAGAATGGATATGATACTGTACAATTTAATAACCGGTTCAAGCTTAGCGGATCATTCAAATTCTACTACCAAAAGTATGATTCCACTTTTTCATTTTTTACCTGTTTAAAATAATACTCTACTTCTGAAATGATTGTTCTTCTTAATTCTTTTAATATTATAGATATTTACATCGCTTGATCGTAACGTATAGAATGTCAAAAGGTTAAAATAAGAATACTTTGATAATTCTATTCCAAAGTTCCATTTCAATAATTTCGGATTACTTGTTTAAATACTTAAAGAAATTGACATTAATTTTTTATTAATTCGCTTGTCATGAAAATTCGGTTAGAAAAGGATTCGCGGAGAGTTCGGGATTTATTCATTTGAGTTTCTTTATGAATTACTCCGATCGGTCGTAAAATGTTCAATTTCGAAATAATTTATAAGCTTCATACAGATTCTTTAAGAATACTTCTACGAACTCAAAATTAGTTAAAAATGGATAAATATAATTCTTTTTTATTAATTATCTATAATTTACGAATTCAATGACGTAATACATAGTGTGATCTGATTTCAAAACTAATTGATGGTTATTTCTGAATAGTTTTGCCGTCTGGGGTATGATAGTTCAGGGATATGATTTTGATTGTATTTCTCTTCATTATTTGTTGAAGTAATATTTTAGTTTAGCTATTTCTATTTCTTCTTACAGACTTAGGGGGCTTAGCACTTGAACCTAATCAAGTACATCATTTGCCTCAGACATCACCTTCTCCTCGTCCTCGTACTCCACGGTATTCACCCGGGCAGATCTTTATTAAAATTATTACCGGTTTGCCTCACCCCAAGAGAGGTTTGCAATGGAGTAAAGGATTAAATTATGATGGACCTTCTACTTTGTTACGCGTGGACAGTTACGTCGTTGCAGCAGTTGATAGTAATGGTATTATTTGTCCAATATATCCTGGAGCGCGAACTGGTTACGGACGGCCGACCGGTCGGCCGTACAAAATAAGCCCCTGGAATGCCGACGATGCTCATCCAATTGACCGACTTGAGCAATACCGTTATTGTTTTGGTTGTCGTCTTAGACGCGAGTATCTTTTAAATCCAGATGATTACACACACTGACATGGTAATTAATCATGTCAATCGAGAAGAAAATGTAAGTAATTACGGTTTGTGAACCAAATTTGTATCAAAACTTATTAAAAAGAAATAAAGAAACTCTCGATCATGCAAATTTATTGTACATACCTATGTTTTTCCTTTTCTCATTCTTAAATGACATATGTTATTACAGAAGTTAGTTATAATGTATTATTTTGTTTTTACGAGGCAGAATAATATAAGTGTTAAAAAATCTATTTGATATTTTTATTGTTAATTAGAGGAATAGGAAAAACATTTCAGTTGTGGTGTAGTATGTGGGGTACTAAATTGTTTTCCAAATGTGGGAGTCCCAACTTCTACATTCATGAGGTTACATGAGAAGAAAGAAAGAAAGAAATTTGTTTTAAATACAAATCTTAGTTTTGTTTACAATTTATTCAATAAGGTTCATTTCTGTTTTAGCCAATCTTACAACTGAAATAGATATAAACTTTATCTTCTGCTCTTTTTATGAATGAATTTCTACCAAATTTCGCTGCAAATAACAAAACATTTACTTTTGCAAAACATTTTTTAATCAGTTATCGGGAAATTTGTTTTTATGTGAGAAAATTAATTAGAATTGTTCATTGCTGATATTGATTTAAATTCTTTTCAATATATTCATAGATTAATCTGAAGTTAGCACCTAAGTTTTGTATCTATCATTAAATACTAAATAACTTTCGCCCAATAAGATAGTATATTCAGTTTCAAACATTTTAGAAAATTAGGAAAAGTTCCAGGTACTACATGGCAGCGGCTTGTCGATTGAGGAAACGTCTATTTTCCTATATTACAATGATTATAAATATGTGTACCAATTTGTATAACCTATGGTATCACTAAATAATTATTTCATGGAAAAGCAACTAGAATTTTTAAAAATAGCATATAATTTTATGTAGAAAAGAGTAAGGGCTATGTGGTATCCTAGAGGATTTACATGTTTTTATATAAAATTGATTTGCACCTTTTTACTCCATAACTTATCCTTAAAGACCCAGATGCTAGAAAATCATCTAAAAGTAATCTATTATTTACCAATATCAATTTTCAAAATAAACATCCTAAAAGCGGGGTGGGAGCGTCAAAGCTGGCATTTTCATTAAATGTAAAATGATGTGATGAAACAAATCAATCCTCTCTTCGACTGTTGATATTTATTGATTTCAAATCGTAGATTTCAAATTATTTATGTCTTACGGTCCTTACTATCCTCTTGAGTTTGTAAATGACATCATTAAAGAACGCATTCATGAGATTTACAATAACAGTAATAAAACTAACAAGAAAAGAAATTGGAGTGATACTTACAATAGATTTAATTTCAATGTTGCTTTGTCTTACATTCAGGGCCTATCAGAAAGATTAAGAAATTCACTTGAAAAATTTAATATCAACGTTTATTTAAAAAAAACTAATACCTTGGATAATTATTTGTTAAAAAGAAAGGATGTCGATTCCATTGAAAATTTATCTGGTGTTATTTATTTAATTAAATGTAAATGTTGTAATAAAGCTTAGATCGGTGAAACTGGCAGGAGATTGAAAACTAGAATTGCTGAACACAAAAGAGATTGTGAAGTTGAGAATTTTAACACATGTCTGTCGCAACATTCTTGGAATTTCAATTATTACTTTGATTTTGAACGTCAGAATTTCAGTTAATTTACAGACTGAAATTCTGAATATTAATCAAATTTATCAGAGTATTATAAAATAATGTTTTTAATATTAATCATCTCTATATGTATATATGTGTATATGTATGTATGTTATATGTGTGTATATATGTATGCATATGTATTTATGTGTACATATACTCATTTAAAAAAAAATGTTAATTTCTTATTTCAAATTTAAACTCAATTACGCGCTTCCACATCAGTGGTTTTCAATGAAAACTTGCCTATTATATCATTGTTCATTACGTATTCTTCATGTATTTCTGAAACTGTCAATTTCTGTTCGTCCGTCCTAACCTACGCTAATTTGTTTTCTTGTACTATATTTTTAAAAAATGTAGTCTAATCGATTGAAGTCTCGATTTTTGACTCATATTCATTTTGCGATTTACGATTGGACCGTAAGACATAAATAATTTGAAATCTACGATTTGAAATCAATAAATTTTCATTAAATTTACATGAAAACTATGCGATACAAAAAGTTTTAGCCGGTAGCCGTTAATAAACAATAAATGCTTTATAAAATAATGTAAAGCAAATTATTTTAATTAAGACTGGTAACTTCTAGACTATTATATGCTGTCATATATAAAAGGCGGACATAATGTAGACGTATCACGTCTTATTAATACATAAAGCGAAACACATTATTTAAGAGACCTGCACAATACAGGTTTCAGAAGCTTCAAGTTACTGTTTATGAAAATATTATATGGAAACATTACAAATCCAAGATTACACAGGCACACAAAAAAGTCAAAGTCCACGGAGGCCACCTTTGGGGTTCTATGTTTTTTGTGTCGCTAATAGCGAATCGTTTGTCGATTTTTTCAGATCAGATCGCTTTCAAGTTTATTTTAAGGTCAAATAATGAAAATATTGCTGACAAAATCTAAAAAAATTCAGACATAGGTTTTTTAGCACGCTGAATCCGTATCCGGTGTCGGTTGACCTAAATTAGTTTAATATCAAGGTCATTGGAAGGTCAAACCAACAAAATAACCTCAAAAAATTTTTTAAAAATTTATATATAGGTTTTGAGGGTCGCTACATACAAATTCAAGGTTGATTTGATCATATATGGTTCTCTGAAGGTCATTTGAGGTCATTTGAAAGTCGAATTCGGAGAAAAGGCCCAAAAAACATAGAACCCCAAAGGTCGCCTCCGTGGACTTTGACTTCATTTTGTGTGCCTGTGTTATTCCTTTTTTTTGCTAATGCCCATTTATCTCTGTTTCAAGTTGAGATAATAAAACTTTTTCGAACAATTAGGCCTCTGGAAAATGTGGGCTTTTAAAATTGTAATTTATCATTGGGATATGTAATTCATTTCAAAGAAATCTCATATGTTAAGAGAATGAAACCATTGATTTCAAGTGAAGAATGCACAGAATAACAACAATACATGCAAAATATGACAGAATTTAATAACACAATAAAAGAATCTCGTTCAAGATTTCCTCTTTTAGAATGATCTTTTTTTTTTAGTAAGTTGATAATGTAAAGGGTGTCATGCACCAACAATAATCATAAGTATTATTATTGGACTTTTTTGGTAAAACCATTACAATTTTTTTATACACCCGCGTGAAAAAAGTTTGCATGGCACAAGCATGGCAACACACTCGGAAATATCTAGCTAAATCATGGCTCATGGCTGAATGGCAGCATGGCGTAAGCCTTGCTTCTGTCCGTTTCCCATACTTAGAACACGCTAAACACAAACTAATATTCTGAAGAACATGTAAGTGTCAGAGAAAATTAGCCTGCGTTAAAAATGAAAATATTAGGTTTTCCAACAGCCGACACGTCTCTAAATGGTAAGTTTATTACCCGGATGCACTAGGTGCCAATTGCCAAAATAACTACCATTAGTGAGTCGACGATCCGAATTCACCAGATTGAGCACCGGGTATAATAATACGTATTCTACGAGAATTTTCAAAAAATTTAAATTTTGTGAATACTAAACGTATACAGCACGTATTCTTAGAAACTTTTTCAAAATTTAGATGGTTTCAACAGCCAAAATTACTAAAAATGGCGTGTCGACGATCCAGGTGCTCCAGGTCGAACACAAGGTAGTTTAAAACGTTTTCTACGAGAACTTAAAAAAAATTTAAATTTCGTCAATAATGAAAACAATTACTAATGGTGATTCGACGACCCGGGTGCACCGGGTCGCGACCCAGGTATCTTAGTACGTATTCCACGAGAACTTTTTTGAAATTTAGATTGTTTCAACAGCCGAAATTACTAAAAATTGTAAGTCGACGATCCGGGTGCACCAGATCGAGCACCAGGTAGTATAATACATACTCTACGAGAACTTTTTAAAAATTTAAAGTTGGTGAATAATAAAAACAATCATAAATTATGAGGTAGTTTGGAAAAAATTCTACGGAAACTTTTTCAAAATTTATACTATTCCAACAGCCAAAATTACTAAAAATTAAGGTCGACCGGGGGCGCGACCTGGTGCACCTGGATCGTCGACTCACAATTTTCAGTTACTTTGGCTTTTGAAACTATCTAAATTTTGGAAAAGTTCTAGTAGAATATGTGCTAAGATACTTGAGGTGCGATCTGGTGCACCCGGGTCGTTGACTTACCATTTGGAATTGTTTTCATTGTTCACAAAATATAAGTTTTGAAAAAATTCTCGTCGAATACGTAATTAACTACCTGGTGCTCGACCTGATGCACCCGGATTGTCGACTCACAATTTCTAGTAAGTTTGGCCGTTGTAGCAATCGAAATTTTGACAAAGTTCTCGTAGAATACGTGCTAAGCTACCTGGGGCGCGACCTAGTTCACTCGGGTGGTCGCTTCACCATTTGGAATTATTTTCATTATTCACCAAATTTAAATTATTTTAAAGTTCTCGTAGAATGCGTATTATACTACCTGGTGCTCACTCTGGTGCATCCGGATCGTCGACTCACTATTGGTAGTTATTTTGGCAATTGGCATAATTTAAATTATTTTAAATTTCTCGAAGAATATGTGCTAAAGTACCTGTCGTGCGACCCAGTACATCCGGGAAGGGAACGTACCATTTAGAGACGTGGCGGCTTTTGGCAAACCTAAGATTTTCATTTTTAATGCAAGCTCATTTTCTCTGACACTTACATGTTCTTAAGAATATTCATTTGTTTAGCGTGTCCTAAGCATGGGAAACAGACAGAAGCAAGGCTTGAGCCATGTTGCCATTCACCCGTGACCCATGCTTTAGCCAGATATTTCCAAGTGTCTTGCCATGCTTGAGCCATGCAAACTTTTTTCACGCGGGCATACACTCAGATTAAAAAGATCAATTGTATTTAGAAGAATATAACTGTCTCGCCATTAGTTATTTTTTAGATATGTTTCTGTATGTTATAACACTATTATTTGTTCAGTAGGGAAATTTAAAAAACTAAAGAATAAAAACAACCTCACTATTTTCAATTTCTTGAATTTCAATCTGAAAATTCGTATTTTTATTTGATGATTAAAATTTTACTACTTATAATTTAATGTTTGAAGTTATTTTTTGCACAGTTCATCAAGTCATCGAGTATCAGATTGTTTTCTAACATGTTTTTAAAGTCCGGAAATAAATCTTCAGACAAATTATGCTTTTCAGAGGAGAAATCAGACTCCCCTTCTACTCTGATAGATGTACACATATAATACAGAGAGGGCTAGAAATCAGACAATATTTAAAATAAGTTTTGCCTTTTCTGTTTAGTGTTACATAAGACATAATTTAATTATAATTCAAAAAAATAAAATATATTTTAAAAGCTTTTTGAACTATCCTAAAGTTTTGTTGAGAAGGTAGGGTAAGAAGAGCCAGGTCCGACTGGTTCACAATAAATGATTATTTAAGTAAAAAATATATCGAATTGGTGCATACTTACCCTTCAATGTGATTTCAAGGTCAAATTTTTGTTTAAGATAGGAAACCCATTTTTTGAAATCGGCATATGAAAGCACGGGAAATTTTACGTCCAAATATATACTCAGGAGATAGGTCAGGTGCGACTTTGCAGGTCGACTTAAGGTCAATCAAACTTAAACAATAACAACTTTTGAAGAATCGCATCAACTTTCGCACTCATGGTGTTTTTAAGGTACGGTTTTGTGAAAACCAAGCGATTATAAATTTTAATTTCCAAAAGTCTTTCATTTTAGGAAAAACATAATCGTACTGAAGATTAGTGTACAGAGCCTTCCCGTTAACCTAAGTTGGGCCTTTCTTAAGTTTGAATGAACTTCAACAGACCTGAAAAGTGACACCTTACCTATGACTTAAGTACATATTTAAACGTAAAATTTTCTATTCTTTCAATGGTCCAGTATGTAAAAAGACGGTTTCTAATTTGAAAACACAAAGTTGACCTCGAAATGACCTTAAAGGTCAACTTCAAGGTAGATAACTGATAGCGTGTATCGTGTTATTACTTGATTCACAACCAGGCACATATGTCGATAAAAATCTATTTCTATTAAAACTTTTTTTTGGGGTAAAACAATGTACTCAAAGGCCGAAAAATTTTTTCGACATGTTTATCGTTAATTAAGATAAGGATGTGTAATTTTTTTAATATTAAGAAACAATAATTCGATAAAGAAGACAAAACATTATAATTAAACTATTGTTCAGACGTGTTGACTTGCAAAGTTACACCTGACCTATGGCCTGCATACATATTTGAACGCAAAATTTCCCTCACTTTCAATTGCCGATTTCAAAAATATAGGTTCCTATATAAAACATAGGTTGATATTGAAATTTCTTTGAAGGTTAAGTGTGGGCCTATTCCACTTCTTATTAAATTAAAAATAGCACAGGCCCACACAAAAAAAGTTGTCTGCACGAGACAAGTGAATAGGCTACTCTTATGGACCTTGAGCCTCTGTATCTAAATCTTACGGCAGAAAATAGGGGAAAATCTAGGGATATTCTAGACATTACTTTTGTAATACCAGTAAACACAAAAATAGACACATGGATATTGTATTTTCAAGTGTATGGACTTGTAGAGACCTAATTTGTATACAGAAATCCTCTAGTGTGCCTCTTGTTTTCCCTAGATGCAGTAAATAGGGGGAAACCGATGGATTTTCTTGACATTACTTATATATTATAATTACCCGCAAAAATGAAGACATAAGTGTGATTTTATTAGAATTTCTCTATGGTACCTCGAATTTTCTCCAATTTTGGGAATGATAGAAAATCTAGAGTATACTTGGGTGCCTCCTACATACACCAAGTTCATTAGAAATAATTGTGACAGGTGTTGATTACTTACGTATCTTTGCACCTAATTCTTAATTGGAAATTGTTTCGCTATATTGCACTTGGTATTCTTTTACTTTCAATATCGGCGAAAGACTAGGGACTTAATAAACATACACATATACAACTGGAATATATGCAAATGTTTTCATGAAAAGTCACATCTTCAATTTAAAGTTGTTAGTGACAATTGTGTACAATACTTGTACGAATCTGCTCTATTCTCGATCTATATCTAGAAACTTCGGAACCGTTTGGACATTTTTCTCGGTGTCTTACAGAAAAACCTACAGTCACTGAAGATTCTTGAAACGTTGACACTGCCCTCAAGGGATCGTGTGGAATGATGCATTTTCCGACCTCAGTGTTAACGAAGCCAGCGAAGACGCGCTGCCCTGCAGGGGGGCGCTAGGGTGTGAGGTTGAAGCCATAGTGTGTCCGATGGCGAGTTGAGATTCTTTTTATCAAAGTCGGAAAGCTGACAGACTTAGACCTGAGGATGTATGTGGGTTATCAGCTCTAGGACGATGGACTCGCCTGCGATCAGACCAGGATCACTAACGCGCGTGGGTTTTTTTTTTATAAATATTTCATGGTTCCTAACATGACACAACTTTCCAAAACTTTCTCTTCTGCACACAACTGCACTGTAAATCCAGATTTTTTTTGCAGCGTTTTTAGTGAGTACAAAATAAATAAAAATATCTATACAATAATTATGAATAAAGTTAAGAAACTTTATAAGGCATGCTTTGCATAGATATCACAAACCAAGACAGTAAATGGGTGCCTCATGTAGTATGTAGTTCTTGTTATAGCAAAATGTGTCGCCCGGAAACAAATAAATCTAACAATACGCAGATTTTTACGTCTACACAATGAAATGAGCAGCGAAATAAAGAAGATTGTTACTTTTGCATGACAAATGTTACCGGATTCAATGCTGCAAATATCTCCAAAATTTCATATGCTAATGTTTCCAGTGTCAAAATATTTGTAACTACAACTCAATATGCAGTTGGAATGAAAGGAAACTCTAAGATGAGTTCTAGCCAAAGCATGTCTTCTTTGATGGATAAATCAGTTTATGACGAAAACAAAGATTAGCAGCAAATAAATGCTTTATAGGCTAGTTAGAACGAAATAAGCGACAACTACCTCTAAACTAAGGACACAGGAGAAATTAAATGACGTCATTAGGAATTTAGGATTAGCTAAAGATGCTGCAGAATATTTAACTTCTGATTTGAAGAAAATCAATTTGTTAGCAAAAGGGACAAAAGCCACATTCTCTCGAGACAGTGAAAAAGAATTTCTAAAATATTTTTCTCGAGATTCAGATATTGTGCATTGTAATGCCATACAAGGTTTGATGAATGAACTCTAACAAAACATATGTGAAGCACAACAGTATAGATGTTTCACGGATTCTTCAAGGCGAAGTCTAAAGGCTGTGTTACTTCATAACACAAATGAGTATGCTTGTATTCCAGTTGCCCATTCTACGATACTTAAAGAAGAGTGTAGCAATACAGAAACTGTTTTAGAAAAGATAAAATATTCGGTACAGAAGTGGAAAATTTCTGTAGACCTAAAAATTGTGTCAATAATATTGGGTCGACATTCCAGGTTCGTTAACTTGTCATGCCTTATTTGCCATTGGGACAGCAAATATAAAAAAATCATTATAAAAAATACATGGAAAGGGAGGTCCACCCTTAAACCTGGTTCTGGAAACGTAATTAGTAAATCATTCGTGGATCCATCCAAAGTACTCCTGCCGCCCTTGCACACCAAATTGGGATTGATGAATCAATTTGTCAAGGCTTTCGATAAAGAAGGACAATGCTTCCAATACCTAGGCAGAAAGTATGAGAACGTTTCTGAAGAAAAATCAAAAGAAGAAGCTTACGATGGTCCACAAATCGGCAAGTTAATGAGAGATAATATGTTTGTGGCCAGTATGAATGCTAAAGAAAAGGAAGCTTGGATAAGTTTCAAAAAAGTTGCTCAAAATTTTCCAGGTAATCATAAAAGCGACGAGTACAAGAGAATAGTTTCTGACATGGTAATTAATTACGAGAAATTAGGATGCCTTCTGAATCTTGAGTTAGATTTTCTCGATTCGCTTCTCAAAAGATTTCCAGAAAATATTGGAGATTAGAGCGAGGAGCAAGGAGAACGTTTTCATCAAGACATGGTAGATATAGAACGATCAAGGAAAGTGGGATGAAAGTATAATGGCCGATTTCTGTTGGCTACTGAAAGGAAAGACTGGAAAATGGCATAAGAAGCGCAAAATAAATCCTCTGCATAGATCATTCGAAAATAAAAAAACACTTAAACGCAAAAAGATATACATAATATACAAGAAGAATCAAACTCAGAGCTTTAAGATACGTGAGGAGACATCACTTATCACATTTATCTTATATTGGGTTTACATAAATATATGATAAATTAGGTGTATCTAGATAAGGTCCGAAATTCACCTACATTTTCCAACGCAAAGGAAGATTTCGGGAATAGTGGTTTAAGTCTGCGAAGAAATTTTGATTTACCACGCAAAATTACAAAGACCATAGAATTTTCATCATTTTCTCTCATTCATCATTTAGGGACAACATTAAGTGAGGCGAAAAATTTGGTGTTCACATTCGGATTCCGCACTCAAAACTGAAAAACATATAGCCTTCTTGTTATTTTTTCCGTATAAATCTATATCATGAAAGAAGGACCTTAAAATTTCCCAAGCTAGGGGAAACAGAAGGTACACTAGAAGATTTCGGTGCACAAATGATGTCTCTACAAGCTGCTACACTTAAAAATATAATACACATGTGTCTATTTTTGCGAATACTAGTATTATAAAAATAACTTTCAGAAAATCCCTAGATTTTCTCCTATTTTCTGCATGTAGATGGCAACTGAGATATGTAGCAGAAATTCTGAGGTCAGATTCGGATTCAGCGGCTCAAAATCTATTAGAGTAGTCTAATCACTTGTCTCGTGCAGACAACTTTTTTTTGTGGGCCTATGTAATCATTGACTTTTAACCGGTCGGCACTGGCCCTCCTTACCCTACTTTCTTAACGGAACTTCAGGATAGTTTGCAAAGCTTTTAAAAACTATTATATTTTTTTAATTACAATAAAATTATGTCCTATTCAACACTAAGAACGAAAGGAAAAACTTATTAAAAATATTGTCTGATTTCTAGCCCTCTTTGTATTATATGTATAGCTCTATCAGAGGTAAAGGGAGTCTATGATTTCTCATCTAAAGAGTATAATTTGTCTGAAGATTTATTTCCAGGATTCAAAAACATGTGAAACACAATGTGGTAAAAATATACTACCTAACCAATTTAGCACGTAATGAGTAATTTAACTCTACAAACACGCAACTTATAAAATATTTTTCATCTTTTAAAAATCATGATGTACCATAATAGTTACGTCTTTTCGAAAAAATAAAGTCAGAGATTCGGAATTTCGCAATATGAAATGCACAGGTAGCGTTTATAAGAACTATTTGAATGGGCTTGATGAACTGGGCAAAAAATAACTTTCAAAATTAAATTAGTAGCAGTAAAATTTGAAATATCAAATAAAAGTACTAATTTCCAGATTGCAATTTAAGAAATTCATAATGGTAACGTTTCTGCTGCTCGTTAGTTTTTAAAATTTTTCTACTGTAAAAAATAATACTGTTATGACATACAGAAACATATCTGAAAAATAACTAATGGCGAGGTAATTATATTCTTCTAACTCCAAGTTATCTTTTCAATTTCAGTATATGTATAAAAAAATTTAATGGTTTTATCAAAAAGTCCAATAACAATACTTATGATTATTGCTATTGCAAAACACCCACACATTATCAACTTATTTCAAAAAATGATCATTCCAAAATTAGAGATATTAATAGTGGAACGATTGTCGTGGAGGCTAAAGCGTAAGCTTTGGACCCACTCCGTTGCTTTGCAGGCTCGATTCCCGCCTCGCACTCTGGAAGAGCCTCGGCGGCTAATGTGGTGAAAACTAGCCCAGTAAGGGAGTTGTTCATCTCCGGAGAGTTGTATGACCGGTAACTCTGGAGAAAAAGGTTTCTCTAAGTACTTAAAGCTGTTGCTCTTGGTGGTTCGGAATCCACCTTAAACTGTAGGTCCCCCTTCCGCCACCAAGTAAATGTGTGGGGGGTGTGTAAAGGAATAGGCAAGAAGGTTGCAAGAAAAATGTAAACCCTTAGGGGATACATTAGAAGCTTCCAAGTCGAAGTCCAAATAAGAGATATTGAACGAGATTCTTTTATTGTTTTATTGAATTCTGTCAAAATTTGCATGTATTGTTGATATTCTATGTATTTTTATTTGAAAATAAATTGTTTTATTATCTTAATATATAAGATTTCTTTGAGATGAATTACATATCCGAATCATAAATTATAATATTATACGTTAAAATTGTCCAGAGGTCTAATTCTTAGAGAAAATTTCATCATCAAGATTATGCCGCTTTTTTATAGAAACAACAACATATAATAGTGAAAAAAATGGAAATGACAGTTTTGACGCCCCCTTCCCGCTATCAGGATATTTATTTCAAAAACTGAAATTGGTAAAGAATCGATTATTTTTTCCTGATTTTCCAGCTTATGACTCTTTAGGGATAAATTACTTTGAATGATAAACACTCAAAAATAAAATTGACCGACTTTTTCCTAGGTCGCGAAATGATGCTAACGTGATCTGAAATTTTACATTTCGAGAAGTTCTTTTGCAATAAAATAATTTTTTCCGTAATACCAAAGGTTGTAGAAATTGGTACGCATCTGTATACTCGTTGTAATAAAGAAAAAAAGACGTTTTCTCAATTGAAAATCCGCAGCAAAGTAGTATCTGAAACTTCTCCTGATTCTCTAAAACATTGGAAACAACAGGTTTCGTATATTATAAGAACGATACCGTGAAACTACGCACTTAATATGCCTGACCTTTACAATAAAAACTTGAATACTATTGATATTTTCTTACTTAGTTATTTAATCCCGACCTCCGCCCCCCCTGAATAAAAATTTTTTGTTTTGAGTTAGACTTGAATTGCCCCCAATAAAGACATGCTAAAGTCAAAAAGTTTGACTTAAGCATGTCTCAGTTTTGAGAGAGAGCCAAACTTTAATTCATGTCTTAGAGACAATTTTCTATGTCTTGAAGACGTATATTTATGTCTTTAGTAAAAATTTTATGACTCCAACGCGAGCGATTCATAACTTCGAATTTATAATTGTCCTAACTATATATTTATATGCTTGTTTTTACGTATTTGAAACGGCTTAGGAGAGGCTTCTAGAAAGTTACAAGTTTAATTTTGTTAAAAAAAGTGTTCCAAGGTGATACTCGCTCAGAACTAAAGTTTCTGCATTTTTTTATTTTAAAAAAATTATTTAATAATTGCAATTTCTTATTCATCAATTTGTATCTCATTTGTTAGTAAAAAGAGTTTCGTACTGAGAAAAAGTTTACGCTGATTATCTGAGCCAAGGCAAGACTCGTCTTAAGACAAGTAAACGTCGTCTTATAGCCAAGACAAGGTTTGACTTCAGACAAGTAAACGCCGTCTTAACGGTCGTGATCATAAAAGTAAGATGAAGGCTTATGTTTTGACTCAGTTTTAAGACGTAGAAAGACATCGATGTCTTGGATACGTACTTAAGACATCACCAAGTCGAACTCAAGTGGAAGCATTTTTGCTCGGGCTTCTAGGCACAATTTACTGCTAAATACTTATTTAATGCATAATCAATAGGGTTTAAAGACTTCCCTTTCAATAACTCGACCACCACCGATTTCACAAAAAGTTCGCTCATAATCTCTAATGAAAAATTGACTTTGCCACGAATACTGGGTATTCTAAAAAAATTTTTAAACTATATTCAACATGTCTTCAAGGGCTGCATGTAAGTGATAGAACCAATAGAGTAGGCCTCTTAGTTTAGCTGAAATCCCGGTAAATCATGTTACGAGAATATCTTATATTCGGGTAATCTCCTCCAATTATTTTATATTTTTCTTTGCATACATTCCCTACATTTTATAAAATCCACTAAATTTTTTAAAATGATTGATTTCTCTGAATTTCTGAAATTGTTCAAATTTCGAACAGAGACCAATTTTTCTGTCAAACATTTATTTTCTTCTGTCGAATAACATCTTCATATAAGAAATTGTCATTGAGGAATAAAACACAATTCTTCTCGTCTGCGGAGTTACTTCTTTGAATATCAAGAATAATATTTTTGCCGAGGAAATTGCTAATTGATAACATGTAATAATTATCATCGTGCTCATTATTTTTAACTTATGAGGCTCTTTTTCTTTGCGAAATATAATTGCAAGGCTAAGAAGAAGCGATTTCGCCGAATTTTTTTAAAAGAATTTTTTAAGAAATGATCATTTTTTGTTAGAAGGCATTAATTTGAGTTAGGTTATTATTCCTCATACGCAAAGAAATGATCCTGCAGTGAAAACATGTATCTTCAAATTTCAAGACTTTTCCAGTAAAATCATTGTTTCGAAACTTGCGTTTAATTTAATTCAATGTACGGTTATTCATGGTAATAAGAAATTCAAACAATTTATCCGTATGACATTTTTACTTTAAAAGAAAATTATCAGAGTGAAAGCGTTCAAAAAATTCAAAACAAACAAACTAAAATTAACATTTTAAGTCAAACAACGCATGACATGAAAAAAGTCAGACAAAGAAAAACGTTGATTTTTGAAAGCCCTACAAGATTACCATTACATCTTTTTTAATTTTGTCAAAATGTTGAAAATTCTAACTTTGATCATACAAAAAATTATGAAGTCAAAAAGTTCCTTTCTTTAGTCAAACTATGCAATATAAGAAAAAAATTAATGAATTAAAACTGCGCGCCCTGAAAAGATCTACAAATTTGTTATTAATCGCTTTTCAATACGACGCGTATTTTTTGTTTTTAGTCATAAAAGCAACATTATTAATAAAAATTTAATTTTTGGACGAACCACACAAGCTACGCAACAAAATAATGAGACAAAACTTCTTTATCTAAAAAAAGCTACATATTTTCAGTAATTATTATGTATAGGATACAATAAATAAGGAAATAAAAAAATATAGAAAAGTTACAACTTACAGAAGTTGCTCATCCAAAAAGAACTATACATTTTTTATCAATCATTTTTAAGAATTCGGATAGTTAGACGTAAGTTTTTGGGAATTTAGTTTTTTTAATGCATGATTGTAACGACTTTGAACTCCACGGTTATGTGGAGACCTCGTTGTGCATGGTTGCGTTATCTATAAGAATTTACATGAACATTTTTCCTTACAATTTTTATGAAAATGGAACCAGAAAAGAACTCTTAACGACCTTCCACTTAATTGAAATGTTAAGACCTCATTAAGCGAGTGAAATTCAGGGGAATTAATAAAATAAAATGAATCTAAAAAAATGTATAGAGGAGAATCAGAAAATCAGTCTTCAAATTTAAATAAAAGATAGGTGTACTTTCATGTAACGGTTTTGCACTTAACTTAATTGTTAAGACCTCGTTGTGCGAATAAGGTTTAAGCTTATTAACAAAATAAGCCTAATTTAAATTAAATAAAATTGTATTCTCTCGTAACGACCTTGCACCTTATTTAAACATAAGGACCTCGTTGTGCGAAGACACATAAAAAATATAAACATTTAATTTATGTCACATAATTTCAACTAGATCTTATGTGAGAGATCTATCACTAATCCACGCAATCGTGTCTCCCTCGATTGAATCCACAATCTATGATTTTTGTTGTTTTTTTTATGATTTAAAATTTCAGTAGGAAATTTTGTTCTAAAAATAAAATCTACTTATTTTCTTGTGGTAAAAATAATTTTCAAGTGTAATAGTAAAATGTTTAGGGCTAGTTTCAATATCCTATCAGTATTGGAATCAATGTATTTTGTTAGTTGCAATTTACTGGAAAGGATAAATTAAACACAAATTGAACGAATCTCTCGATCAAAATAAACATTTTTGAGGCAAGTTTAAAATGCAACAGAATTATTACCAAAAATTAATTTAATTTTTGGTATTTGTAGGATCACTTATTAAAATCAGCCAAGTGCAGTTATAAATTTCAGAATATCAATAAACACAAAGTTTATCCCCGGTCAGCGAAGAACAATAATGTTACAACATTTTTGAGCGCGAAATAAATACATTACCGAGCGTGCTGCGCGCGAACCAACAGTCTCCTGCCTTAGGAGCATTCAAACTCGCAGGCGAAGCGAGCCGCACGCAGATTTTTTTTAATTCATTTAATCATTTTTTGTTCTTTAAACGTACGCCTTATGTGTTATCGGAAAATTATTTAAAGTTTGTTTGGAATGTATTATAATTTTCAGCATTTTACGCAGTATTTAAAAAGACATACACGGAGAAAACGATGTCGCAAGAATTGCATTATATACCGTAATTTCTGCGCTATATATCGTAACTATTACACTATAACAGCGTAAAATCGTGATATCGTACATTGCAAGATTTTACATTATATTATTAATTCATTATATTATATATACGACGGTTCTCGTAGTGGCCAAGCGATGGTAGTGTATTATTTAAAATTCATAAGTTTTTAATAACAGAACTTCTTCATTCCTTATTCTTAAAAAAAAATCTTTAAAACTGTTTATTCTGTTACTGGGTATTCTGAAAAAATTTTTGAACCAGATTCAATAGGTCTTTTTTTAAGATTGTAACTTTTGAATAGATTTCAAGAATCTTAAGGGAATCTTAACGACTTTAGGGAATATTTATAGATTATAAGAAATTTTCTTCTATTTAGTCAAACATATTTTTATAAGCTGCCACGTCAGAAAAATTATCAGAAAGTTGAAAACTGTTCCAGCGGCTTTGACTGTTGACTTTCCGAAGGAGCCGATTTGCCAGCAAGGCCAGTGCGAGGCAATCCTCCACAGATCCGACTGGAAATCGACAGTTCTGTGGTTCCCTTCTCCGTCAGGCGAAGTAAGAAGATTTTTCTGTCTAGAAAAATATGACTTTAAAAATTATACAAATTAAAAAAATTTATTTTCCATCTTGTAAAAATGACGTTAAGTATTTTCTGTTATTTAAAGAGTTAAATTGATTGATAATTTTTATTTCTATTTTTGCAGATTGTGGAACGACATTTACACTTCTCGACTGGAACCACCTCTGATGATAATACACATGTAATTAAAATTACTTGAATCATGAATGTAACACCTGGCTTGAGAAAGCGTACATATCGGAAAGAGGATTTTTCTTTCAATTTCTCTAATAGCTTACTTGGAAAAGTGCCCGACAGGCAATCGAAAGTTCTGTCGCTCGTTTCCCAGTGGAGCGAAGTGATAAGATCTTTTCTCAGAAAAATATAATTTTCAAAATTATAAAATCTTGATAAAATTATTTTAAGTCCATTTGAAAATGACTTTAAGTATTTTCTGTTATTTCTCGAAGTCAAGAAGAACCATGTCAGGCCTCGAGTGAGCAACAGAAACAATTGTAAAGAATATAAAGTTCCAGTATATGCGGCACTTCCCAGTCTCGACAATTGACTCAATAAAGCACACTTAGTGCCGCATTGTGCCTTTGAATGTAGGTCGTTCCCGCGTGAGTTGGACAACTAGATAGTATGTGAGCTAAATGCTCGGGGTGTGCATGGCACGCCCTGCAGCTATCATCGGGAATGTCTTGGCTCAAAATGTGGCGATGGTATGTTAAGGTGGAAATGATACCGTCTTGATATGCAAAAATGAAACCCTCTGCACCAGACTTCAATCCGGGCGATTTAAGGAAAGCAAACGTTAGCTCACAAGACATTGACTGATCCTTCACATTTCTGTGGAAGACACCGTGCATCCTCTTATCGAGGAGCTATTCACGAAAGTTTTTCTCTTGTGCTTTCTTAATCCGGGCTTTCAGGAGTGAGTACTCGAGATAGATTAGATTTGATGCATTTTGCTCACGAAATGGCGCAGTGCTAGAGATAGTGGCAATAATGTAAGGCAAAAGAGGGGTGGGCTCATGGTGTCGCCCTGAAAGACACCTCTCTGAAACGTGACTTTGTTTGTTGTCACACGATTTTTTCCAGATGAGATAGTAAATCTGGTTTTCCAAAGCGGCATAAATCTCTCTATGCACCCAACTATTTGCGGATGAACCTTTAAGATTTCCAAAAGACAGATGATAAGTCTATGGAATGTCGAATCGAAAACTTTCCGATAATCAATCCAGGCCATCGATAGGTCACGCTGGTAGAATGCTGCATCTTTGCAGACACATCTATCGATGAGCAGCTTCTTCCGACATCCGGCTACGCCTTTCTTTGAGCCTCGTTGTTCATACATTTCTTGCCACACAGGTTCAATTGCCCGAACAATCCTATCATTTAGGATAGCTGTGAATATCTTATAAAGCGTGTTCAGACAAGTTATTGGCCTGTAGTTCTTCAGATCAGCTAAGTTGCCTATTTTCGGCAGGAGTATTGTGCGCCCTTCCATTAACCATTCTGGAATCGGCTCTTCCGACTTCAAATATGAAGTGAAAATACGGGCCAAATGCTGATGGGTTGCAGAAAACTTCTTCCACCTGAAGGTTTTGATACAATCTGGTCTCGGTGCGGAATAGTTCTTCATCCCTCTTAATACGTTTTTCACCTCCTCGGTAGTGATGGGTGGGCATTCTTTATCAGGTGTTATGAGGGCAACACATAACTCCTTGAAGCTATTTGTATTTTCTGAGTCTTCGTCCAGTCTATGCTAAACTTCGTAGACTTCTCTCCAAAATACTTCGACCTTCTCTGGTTTGCGTGGGTGTTCGACAGTAACTGAAGGATCTTGGAAGAGTCAAGATGGGTCAGAGAGAAACTGCTGATTCTCTCTGACCCACCTCTTCCTCCGCTCTAGGCTACTCTTAGCTTCAAATAGTATCCGTATTCTGTTAACAATATGCTGTCTGATGGTCAGCTGCTTTGACTTGTTAAGTGTGTGATAACGGGTCCTTAGTTCGCGCGCGAACTTTCGAACCTTGGCGGTAAAATTCCTGCCAGATGTCATATAGTCAATCACACAATAATTGATAGCTTAGAGGTCGGATTCACCGGAAAAATGTCCACGAAGCTCGTCATCCATTTAAACCAGATCTTTAGGCTTAAGAGAAACCTTGGTGTTGATGTTTCTCCGGGTCGTAAAGCATCGCTCTTCATCTATTGGATGCCTGCCCGCGGTTGGTCTTAGTGTCGCCTCTCTTTCTTTTTTGCCGGCTTGTTTTAGCTGTGGTAGAGTAGGCGTTCCGCTTACATAGCCCCTTTTACGGAGTAGTTCGGCATGGTTTCGCAGACGTTACTGCAAAAAGTGCGATAGCTTCGGGTGTTTCTCGCACCACAGAGCATGCAGCCGTGCCATGTAACCCCGTTCACAGGCCGCACTAGCATCGTAGTACTCTAGCAGGTCGTAATTCAGTTGTTCCGTCCACCCAAAGGTCGCGAGATCCCGCCGATCCATCGCATTGAATTCATTTTCATTGGCTCCCCCAGATCTAGATTGGTCGGCATTGTTGGCCGACCCATTGTCGGGAGCCCTGCGCGTTCTGTTGTTTTGAACCGCACTTACTACAACTATGTTTGTTGTTGTCATTGTTGTTCCCCCGAGAAGTTAGGGAAAGGAGTTCGTCCATCCTTGTAGAGCCCTGCATGAAAGGATAAGGCTGCGTACTCTGAGAGATCGCCCGGTATCCCAGAGTCACCGTTCTAGACACCTCACCCAGATGCCATTCACGCGGGAACGACCTGCATTCAAAGGCACAATGCGGCACTAAGAGTATTTTATTACCATCTCTGTCACTCCTACGGCATTCACCTTAATATCGCTCCTCTAAATGCTCCTAGGGAAATTGAGTCAATTGTCGAGAATGGAAAGTGCCGCATATACTGGAACTTTATATTCTTTACAATTGTTTCTGTTGCGCACTCGAGGCCTGGCATGGTTCTTCTTGACTTCGAGAAGCGAACCATATTCGTTATCTAATTTCCGGCACCAGCTGACAAAAACATCATAGGCAACGTGAATGAAAAAAAAGAGAGGTATAAAAACCTTATAAGGGAGTTGCGATGATTGTACCCGGAATATTCTATTACTCTAATCTACCTCATCATCGGCGTTTTTGGAGGTGCCAAGCTTTCACTGGTTAATAGCCTGAAAAGCATCCCTGCGTGTCAACAAGATGCTAAAACATTTGCGGGAAAAAACAGAAGTCGGTCGTTCTTGGGTCGCTCCGTGTCCTCATGGTACACGAGGCTTTTGCCGGATCGTCATATGGATTCCGTTATAGACTGTAACCACCTATCTTACGGTCGTGAGACGTGGTTCTGGATGAAATTTTACCGCGATTTCGCTGGGAGCTGGTGCAGTATATCTGTTCGTGTGTGTTTGGGTGTGTGTGTACATATGTATATACATTTTCTTTTACAATTAGGCCGCTGGGAAATTTTGTGTAAAATATTGTAATTTATGATTACAAAATGTAATTTATTTCAAAGAAATCTTATATAGAAAGAGATTAAGAAATTAATTTTGAAATAAAAAATTCATAGAATAACAACAAGACGTAAATTATGACTGAACGGAATAAAATAATAAAGGGATTTCGTACGAGATCTTTTCTTTCAAAATTATCATTCTTTCAAATAAGTTGATAATGTAAAGGATTTTATGAACTAGCAATAAGTATTAGTATTATAATTATTATTGAACTTTTCTGTTAATACCAATAAATTTTTTTATACATACACTCGAATTGAAAGGATTACTGAGATTTAGAAGCATATAATTTCCTCGCCAATAGTTATTTCCTAGATATGTTTCTGTATGTGATAACAGTATTATTTGTTCAGTATGAAAATTTAAAAAACTAAAGATCAACAAGAACCTTTTCATTATAAATTTGTTAACTTTCAATCTAGAAATTCGTAAAAATATTTCATGTTTTAAATTTTATTAACAATAAATTAATTTTCAAAGTTATTTCTTGCCCTGTTCATCAAGTCCATTAAAATAATTGTTATAAACGCTACCCGTGCATTTCTTATTGCGAAATCCTGAATCTCTAAACTGATTTTTTTAGAAAATACGTGACTATGAAATTATGATTTTTTTTTAAGTTTGAACAGTATTTGTGACCTACGTCTTTTCAAACTTAAATTACTCATTATGTGTTAAATGGATTAGGTAGCATAATTTTACCACATTGTTTCTCATACATTTTTAAAGGCTAGAAATTAATCTTCAAAAAAATATACGGTTAAAAGGATAAATGTTAGACTCCCCCTTCCCGGGTAGAAATTATAACTTGGTTCTTAAGAGGCTCTGTCTAGATTTTCTATTTTCTATCGAGGCTCTAAAGTGGCAATCTATCGAGGGCGCAAGTGAAAGCGTCACGCTAAACTAACTAGGTCATCAGTAGGCAACTCAATCAGGGCCTATTAATAGGGTCTTTATAGAATCTAGATAGTCCCTCGCACGCTGAGAAAAATGAAATATTGTTTCGAAGCATCAAACGGTGCTTTCGCGCTCGGTCAAATGCATATGCTATTATTCAAAATCATATGCTATTGTTTCTTATTTTGTTGATTCAAATAAAATATCATTCAATTATTACAAAATTGAGCATGCTTTAAATTGTTAAGTGTGATGCTATGCTTGCAATAGTAAGAAAGTTTAACTAGCACATTGCCATAATTTATTACCGGAAATTTTTGATTCAAAGAAGGGAAATATTAATTCAAATTTAAAATACATCTTCTTTGCAAAAGTTAAATCTAACAATTTTTACACCTTTCTGTAGCCTCTAACAAACAGTCTTCCTTTTCTCGTATTTTTATTGACATTCAATATTCTTAACTATACTCCGCACGTTATTCTAAAACTAAACTAATTGATAAATTTGGCGAGAAAATACTTATTTCTAATCACAAAAGAGATACGCAGTTTATTAAAATGTTCGTAAGCGCCGAGAATCGAACACACGCACCGCACGCTCATAAAGTCGAACGCCTGATCATCATTGCTACGATGCCACGCTGAGTGCGATATCATAAATGCTTGACGGCATTTAGCCGATACTTCAGAAATTAGGAAAAAAGCTTTTTCAGGCTCGATTTGTTATATATAATGTTTAAACGTACTTACATGATTTCAAATTAAATCGTTCTTTAAGAAAAATTCTTTTAAATTTTTTAAGGCACCAAATGTTTTAAATTTTTTCAGAAAAAAATGAAATTTTTCAAAGTTTGCATCTCGGTAATTTTAAAAAATTTTTAATTTAAGTATAATTAAGCATAACAAGA
This sequence comes from Belonocnema kinseyi, assembly GCF_010883055.1. NCBI lineage: Eukaryota > Metazoa > Arthropoda > Insecta > Hymenoptera > Cynipidae > Belonocnema > Belonocnema kinseyi. The sequence continues at coordinate 31,660,836 of NC_046662.1, read as the reverse complement.
TTAATGTGCATGCTCCCCTCGAGAAAATAATTAATTGATAGAAATTTTTTTTAAATATATCTTTATGAATAAAGCTTTTCATCTAGTTTAATTAAAAAATATAGTGCTAAAAAATTAGTATATAAATAATTTAAGTCAAGTAGCACACGACAATATCCTGTTGAGGGCCAGCAAAGGGAAAGCCTAGATTCTCCCAGTTGAAAATCTGGCTGCGGCTTCATGAGAGCCAGTATTCAGTTTAGACATAAAGAAGCGATTTCTACCCGGGTCCGCTTAAATAGAGCTATAAATATAATATAAAGAGGGCTAGAAATCAGACAATATTTGAAAAGTTTTTCTTTTTTTAAGTTTTTATAGGAGATTATTCAGGACATTTTTTTGTACATGATATCATTATAATTCAAAAAACTGAACTAATATTTAAAGTATTTGAAACTATCAAGTTAAAGATCAAAGTGGAAATACCGAGCCTTCCCATTAACCTAAGAGGAGACTTGCTTAAGTTTGAATGCCCTTCAGCAGATCAGCAAAGTCGCACGTGACCTATGACCTGAGTACATATTTAGACGCAAAAATTTCCACTCTATCGAACCGATGATGAAAATAGAGGTTCCCATATAAAACACAAAGTTAATCTTGAAATGACCTCGAAGGTCAAGATAAAGGTCAAATTGAAGGTCACCATTGGATTGCTCTTTGAAAGTTATTCTAGGAATTACTTTGGCCAGAAGAAATACAGAGCCATCATGTTAACCGAAGCCGGACCTTGTTTAAGTTTGAATGGCATTCAGCTGGCCCGCAAAGTCACACCTCACCTATGGCCTTAAGTACATATTTAAACGTAAATTGCCCGTTCTTTAGACTGCCGATTTCAAAAATAGAGATTCTCATTTGAAAACACAAATTTAAACTTAAAATGACCTTGAAGGTCAAGTTTAAGGTCAAATTGAAAGTCACCATTGGATTTTTCATTTAAAGTTATTCCAAGAATGACCTTGACCCATTTGCATAATTTTTTATATGGTAAGTCATTTTGGTGTTTGCAGACTTTTCGAACACCAATATTTCCCAAATTTCGAAAAACAATAATTCGATAAAGAGGTCAAAATATTATAATTGAACTATTGTTTGGACGTGCATAAATCAAAAGATGTCAAGATTTCGAAACACGCCATATTGAAATATTTTATGCCATTACAGTCAGAAAACACTTTTAAAAATCAAATTGAAAATAAATAATTTTAAAGCAAATTGTACTCTATAACTTCATACGTTTCCCTTTTTCATTTATTTTCGTTTTTTTCTTGTTTATAAACTGAAGAACATATCTCCAATGCCAAGAAATAACGATAGGTGGTATTACAAAGCCCTGATTTGATTATTATTTATAGTTAGCAATAAACATGGGTACAAAATATTTTATTAAAAATTTGTCGGGAACTGTCTAAACCTAAAGCAGTTAGTGATATTCTAGTGATTTAATCAAAGAAAATTGAGCTACTTAGGACTAGTACAAATTAAAAAATTGACTTATTTGAAGTATATTCATATTATACGTACAAATACATTTAAAATTCCAGATAGCAAAAGAAATACTTCAATAATATTTTTGTTACAATTATTTTATATTTTGCTTTGCCATTGATAACACGTGGTAATAATTATCATCATACGTATTATTTTTATCTTGTACGGCTCTTTTTCTCAGCAAAATATAATTGTAAAGCTAAGAATAAGTAATTTCGCGAAGATAAGTAAAAGAAGTTAAAATTCTAAATTTGTTTAGAAGAATTTTTAAAGAATTGCTCATTTTGAAATGATATTTTCCGAAAAAAGATCCTCTAGCAATCGCTCCACTGGGAATTGAACCGCAGAACTTCCGATTGTCGGTTGGTTGCTTTCCCAATTAAGATATTACAGAGATAGAAAGAAAATCTTTTTCCAGAATTACACGCTCTCTCGATCTAGGTGAAAGGCAATCCATTGTATTAGGTTATTATTTTTGAGATAAAAATAAATGACACTACAGAAAATAAAATTTTCTTTGCTCAAAACTCCGATTTAAATATATTATTTTATAACAGTTGTTGTTGCAAGACAAGATATTGTGATAACGTATTATTGCGATAAAAAGAGAGGATCCTGCAGTAAAAAAACGTATCTTCAAATTCCAAAGTTTTTCCATTTGCCAAATGTAGTACATAGTTTGTTCCTAAAATTTTCTTAAATTTATAAAGATAAAAGTGAATCATACTCTTTATCTCGACCAAGCACGCGAATAAATATTATGTAATTGTTCATAATCATTAAAAATGTATGCTGATCTCTGGAAATTTACAGGAGTTTAAAGATACGAGGTTCGTCACGTGACTTAATTTCGTATCACCTGTAGATAGATAGATTTTTCTACGGATTTTTTTTAAAATTAATATATTTCACAATATTTCACAATATTTCTCTATATTTCACAAATTATGATAATGAAGCGAAGGTTTCTAAATTTACAAAAAGTGTTTCTTTGAAACTCGTAGATTTAGTTTCAGTCAGTTATACTAGGATATATGAATTGATTGAAATACTTAATTTATTTCAGTTTAACGTACTAACAATTAAGAATGTTAAAAAGTATTAAATATTTTATTAGAATAGTTACAGCAATTCAAAATACAGAATTTTCTAACTGTTTCCTGTTCTCCGATTCATAAACTCCAGCCCATAAACCTGATTGAACCTACTACCTTATTATTCATAAAATTTAATTTCATACACACATCTGATCATAATATAATTTTCTTCTTAATATAAATAAGACAATGTACTAAACAAAACTAACAATATTTAAAATGTGAATTGTAAAGCAACGCACATTATGTCCGATCAAGAATTTTGAACATTCATTGAATGAAGTTAAAAAATAATTCGTAAGAAAACAAACTTAATCAAAATTGGAACTCTAGATGTTTTCTGCGTGTGAAAACGAAGAATTTTACAAAATTTCCATTCGAAGTTAATTTAATTTTTTTTTAAACAGAGATAGCGTCAAATTTTGAATGTGATATTTTCACTTTAAAACAGGCTGAAAATGTACACATATTTGTGAAGGCCTTTAATAGCGAACTAATTAACCAAATACAGATTGATTACAAGCACCAAGAAAGGAATACATGTTCCTTGTAATATTGAAAGATCATTATAAACTACATAAAATTACTAAATAAAAGTTTGTTTTTTCCAAAATTAGTTTAAACATTTTTTGTTCTTTGAACGTACTCCTTTTGTGTCACAGAAAAATAACTCAAACATAGTCTGTAATGTATGATAATATTTATCGTTTTACGCAGTATTTAAAAAGACATATTATTTGAAACTCATACGTTTTTAAAAAGCAAAATTTCTCCATTCCTTTCTGTTACTGAGTATTCTAAAAAATTGCCGAACAATTTTCAATATATTTCATTAAATCTAATAGATTTAAGAGCATTTTTTAATTTTTGGGTGTTCTTTAAAGCATTTAAGGAATATTTGGCGGATATTTACAAATTTTTAATTTTTTTGGGTTTTGAAGAATTTTCAATAGATTTCAGCCAGTGTAAGGAATTTCAAATGGTTTCATGTTTTTTTAAAGATTGTAACTTTTAATTAGATTTCAATCACCTGAAGGAAATTTTAAGGATTTTAGGCTACATTTGTAGATAATAAGAACTTTTAAAAGCTTTCAAAATTTCGAAGGATTTGAGAAGCTTTCAAATGATTTAAAACATTTAAGCGTAATTTTTAAAGAGATCAAGGAGTTTTTAAAATATTTGAAAAATAACAAAGAATTCCCAACCATACAATTGATTTTAAAGGATTTAAAAAATTTCTCAGGCGTTCAAAAATTGCATCAGATTTTCAAGTATTTTTGATTTACTTGTGGAGTTTGTAAGGCTCATTAGATATTTTAGTAATTTTTCAAGATTTCAGAAAATATTATTATATTGCATGGAATTTCAGGAATCTTATTTATACCAATAATACTTATTTTTGCCATATTTTTACTGTATAAGTTAATTAAATGAACTAATGTAAATAAAACATTAATTACTCTGATATTTTTTATACATATTTAATAATATTATATAATTAGAAATCATTTTTATGTTGTAAAACAATAGAATAAAAGTAAAATATTGCTTTACGTTCATTTAAAATCATTCTTTACTCAAGAAGAATTCTCGTGCTTCATAGCGGCCTTAATAAATGATTATATGTGGGTGTCTGCATGAAAAGTGTCCTTATGGCTATTTCTATTTTAGGAGAAATTCACGTTTTCTAAGTTGTGTTGAACAATGTAATTTTTGAGTTTGAGTAGAGGGTGATACTGTGACCTATAGTGAATTATTTGGGACTATACTCATATCCAGATAGTAAACAGAAGTAAGTATATTTCATGTTCTGAGTGTTATTTATAAAAAGGAAATTATACCCAAAATAATCTTTTTTTACTACGATATAAAGCTAACTGCTTTAGATTTAAGGAGTTATAGAGAAATGTGGAAATCCATTATGATAAGATATTATTTTTCAGGTTAACATAGATGAACCTGCATAGAAAGGGTTAAATCCAGCTATGTTGAAGATATTCCATTGGAAAATTTAAAAAATATGTGGCTCTAAATTCGAAGGTTATTGCAGAAAAATCGTCGAATAAAAATATTGCCTTAAACTCATTGTTAAATCTAATAGATTGTTGCCAAAAATTGTTTTAAATTCATAAAGTCAAAAGTAAATCACACTCTTTGAATCTGTACCAGGGACACGAACAAATATTACGCGGTTAATGATAATTCACCAAAGATGTTTACTCGTGATATGAACATTTTTGCGAAGCTAAGGTTACAAGGTTCGTTGCGTGACTTAAATTCTGACCATGTACTCATTCTTTTACAAAATATATATTTGAGCATAATAACGAAAATAAATTTCTTTTGTTTTGTATGAATTTGAATTTGGTCCAGATTCAAAGAGTTTTGAACTCAATTTTATGGATTTTTCCAATTGCAAGGAAAAATTGTTAAGATTTTGCGATAAGTTTAGCGCTCAAGATTTCACAAATTATGATTAGGATGCAATATTTTCTAAACTTAACCACGGTTTTTCTTTTAAAGTGCTAGGACAATTCTGATACAGGATTTGAATTCAGCGACCCAGAAGCATATAGTACACTTATTCAGGTCCCAGTAAATTCTCCAAAAAAATTAGTGGTCCTGTATCAACAATGAATATCAGAAATTTACTTTTTTGTTATGCAACATTTTTCTTTTCTGCTGTGTTGTCTTTGCACCTGAAGAATAATATAATTCCTTAAAAATACCCCTTCTGAATTTCTTGCAGGCAAACGTGAGTATTGCTAGCCCACAAGATTAACGGTGTTTAAAGAAAATACTATTTAAAACTCATGAGTTTCATATAATAAAATTTCGCCATCCCAGTGGGCGCAAAATTTGGCAAAGTCTTTACGACATCGTTACGACATATTTACGACAACTTTACGATATCTAATGTCCATGTCGTTTTACTGTCTTTACGATATCGTCAATAAGTCACATGATCTGGCGATATCTTTACGACATCGTAAAGGCAGCGAAATGATATGGGCATAGGATGTCCTAAAGTGTCGTAAAGATGTCGTAACGATGTCTTAAAGACGTCGCCTAATTTTGTGCCCACTGGGATTACTTGTGCTTGAAAAATCTTTAATCCTTGTAACTGTAAAAGCTGTTATAAAATATACGACCATTTATTTACGACTTTTAAGAATAAATAAAGTTCTCGACGGTACGTATTTTGAAGACAGGCTCTTTTAATGGGAAAACATTGATTTATAATCCATTTTTTATCTAGCTTACATATGTGACGTACTTAAAAAAATGAGATAGCGTGTAGCATAAATACCCACAAGAAAATCAGAATATTCAGTTGCTCACAACATTTCTCGTGAAGCCATTTTCTCTATTTTCAGAGAAAATGAAGTTCACTATAACCGTGATAATCTCAGCTGTCGCCTTGACTATTTTTGGTGAGTATGACAATATAATTTCTTACCATAACCGTATGTGTGTGTGTGTGTTTGTGCGAGTTTTTTCTGTTCACCAGACTTTAAGAAAAGCTCGTGAAATTTGCACGAATTGTAGCTCTCATTGATATCCAGGTCTGATAGGATTTTTAAGCTAGATCGCTCATTAGAAGCAGTTTCTTTGGGATGAATAGTTAAAAAAAATTTTTTCCCGTTTATATGAAAAGAACTTTGTTAATAATCCAAATACAGCTATGCAATTATGTAGTATATTTTTTAATGTCTTTGAGTGGCTTTGATTGGCCTATTGATAAACCTTTATGACGCACCATTAACGATTTATAAAGTTTTGAATAAACTGTATTATTTTTATGGGAAAGAAACTTCGTTCACACTAAGAACACAGCTGTTATGTAGATGATATATTTTTTCGCGTCTTCGAGGCGCATCGATTGCCCAATTGAATAACTTTTAATGAAAAACATAACCTACCAATATCGTTTTTAAATTTTTCAACAAAATTATTCGCTTCGTTTTTGAAAGTATTTTTCTTTGAATGAGGAATATAAAAGTATTGTATTTTATATTTACAGCAAATACGTACATTTTTAAATTAATAATTGTGCAAAATTTTAACTAAAAAAATTATATTTTTTTCAATCAAAAATACAAAAAGTTGAATTTTTTGTTGAAGTATTTAATTTCCAGCAAAAAAGGAGCAAATTTTCCATGAAAAGTAAAATCCTTAAACAAAGCAGGCTATTCTTACCCAAATAGTTGCACTTATAAACGACAACAATATGTGATTATTTAAACCATAAACGGAATGTTAAGAGTGAAAAAGTTCAATTTTCTCCCAATACTAAAATAGTTCAATTTTCTGTTAACAAAAATTAATTTTTAATTAAATTTGTGTCAAAATAGTTACATTTTCAACGAAAGATAAAAAACCTTTAACCAACAAATTTTGTTTAACAATATAGCTTAACTTTTAACCAAGTTGTTAAATTCTCAAGAAAAAAAAAGATTAATTTACAATGACAAAAATGATAGTTGATGTAAAAAAATTTTAATTTGAAATCAACAGCAATCGCATTCAAACAAGTGAAGAATACATTTTAAATCAAAATAATGATTTCTAAAAAAAGTTAATTTTGAATAAAGTAGCTCAATTTTAAACAAATTAGTTTAATTTTCAACTAAATAACAGAAATTTTCATCCAAAAATGGAATGGGTAAATAAAGAAAGCTTCAATTAAATGGGTAAATCAGTATTTTAGATGTTCAGAACGGACTTCACCAAATGTCAAAGAATAATCATATGATTTCAATGGATATAAATAATTTTGTAAAATAATGTAATATTTCTATGTTCAAAGAATTTCACCAGCATTTAGGATTTTTGTGGGATTTCAATAATTTCAAGATATTTTTGAATATCTTAGGCTGTTTCAGAAATTTTTAGATATTATATGCTGGCTAAACAATTTCCTATTGAATGTCGGCAGATTCCATGTAGGATTTCACATAAGTTTAACACGATTCTTTTATAATATGCAAGATTTGAAATGATTCCATAAAATATTAAACATTAACCAATATTTAAAAGAATTCTTAATTACTTTATAGGGACTTCATAAGATTACCGACGATTTAAATTAGTTTATGAGATTGAAAAGGCTCTTAATAATGTATTTTAATAAATTTCCCAGGAACTTTAAAATTTTTTCGCATATTCAAATACTTCAAAATACTCAAAGGAAGATCATGAGATTTCACAAAATTTGCCGGAAAATTATAATGCAATAGATTTAAACAGTATAAAGTATTTCAAATATCCTACGGAATTAAAAAAATCTTAAAGATTTTTTTATTGATTTCATGTAATCAAGGAGATTTTCGAAAATTTCAACAACTTTAGGGTAATTTTAAAAAGCCCATGGAATTTTAGGAATATTATAATGAATTTTTGTACTGGTTTCGAAATTTTTTATTGTGTATTTTAAAATATTTCAGGTTATTTTTAACATTAAAAGATTTGATAGTATTTTTAAAAATTGCCACAAATATTAAAGAGCTTCAAGAAATTTCAAGTGATTTAAAAAGAATTCTAAGGATTGGAAATATTTTAAGTATCCAAAGTCTCTAAGGAGTTCTTAAGTGACTCAAAAAATACTAGAGAATTTCCAAAGATTTTAATGATTTTAAAGAACTGAGACCCATTTATACAAAGTTCCAATGAATTTTCTAGAATTTCCAAAGATATGGAATGATTCTTGCGCCTATAAAAGTTTAGAATTGATATTATTATATATTTCGAGAGATTTTAAAAGAATTTTATGAGATTTTTGCGGATTTCAATTGCCTTACCACTTCTATTTCTTCTTACAGAGTTAGAGTCTTCAGCGTCTGATCCTAATGAAGAACATCCTTCGCCTCCTCCTTATTCTTCTGTTAGGCCTCCTCCCAGGAAGATCTTTGATAAAGTGATTGGAGTTGTGCCTCGCCCTACGACTGGGATTGGCATCCAATGGAGTAAAGGAATAAATACATATGGCAGACCTTCTACTTTGTTATTAGTAGGCAATTACATCGTTGCAACCGTTGACAGGGATGGAATTATTTGTCGAATATTTCGTGGAGAGCGAGTTGGTGAGGGGCGGGCGTACAAAATAAACATGATGAACCCCGCCGATGCTCATCCAATTCACATATTTGAGCAAAGACGTTATTATTATGGCAGGCGTTTAACATCCGAGTATATTTTACACGAATAAATGAAATGCATGAATAATTTAATAAAGTATAGTCGATGATAATCGATGGGGAAAGTGATACTAAAGTATATCTGACATAAAAAGTATAGCTGCAGCATACCGGGACTAATGGCAAAGCATAGCTAAAGTTTAGCCAAAGTATAATACTTTAGCAATACTGAAGCATAAATAAGGTATATTCCACCTAGTCCTAATTCATACTATTTCAATATATGTACTTGATGTATGGGATTGTCCCATTTACCATACATTTTGTATACTCCGGAAATTCAAATATGGCTTACTTCCATACTTCTGACTTTTACTCTGAATAGATTACAAACGCTCATACAGTAGTTAGTAAACTAATTTAAGTAAAAATTAAATAATCTCGTTTTGTGAACCGAATTTGTATGGAAAAATTGTACAAATAAATGAAGAAATTCTATATTATGCCAATTTATTATACATACCTTTCTTTTTCCCTTCCCATGTTTTTAAATGTCAATATGTTATTATAAAAGTTAGCTTTAATTTATTATTTCGCTTTAAAGGGGTAGAGTAGTATCAATGTTGAAACATTCATTTCATATTTTAATACAATACGAGACTATTATTTACTATAGAATTAAACTATTATTTCTTATCTAAATGGAGTCAGGAGCACGATTATTTATGATTTTTTATTTCACTTTATACCATTCACATGTACTCCTATAATTGAGGATCAAGAATACGAATAAATATGACATTATTCTTAAGTAAATATAAAAAATGTTTAGTGAAGCCCTGGAAATTTCTGCGATGCTTAAGATACGAGGTTTCTCACATGATTTAAATCCTTGTCACCATTGTGAATTCGAGGTAAAAAATTAATATGGAGAACTAACAGTTTTTAACATCTATAAACTTTTAAAATAAAATAATAAATGATTCATGTTTGGCATGAATATTCCTGAAGAGATAAGAAATCAATAAATAGCATGTTGCATTAAAAGGGATATAACACAGCGATTGCAACAAATGTGAACTTTGCTGCCCGAGCAAAGGGAGGCCTGCATTCACACGAATTGTAATCGTTGTGTTACATTCCCAATAATGCATAATATTTTTCATAGAAAATCTATTTAAAAATCGAGTTAAGATACCTACCAATTTCTGTATTTTTAACTTAAATTCAAAATCATGATGCCCAATATATATAGGCACTATGTTTTTGTTGCTCTAGGACCTAATTTCTTCAAGTTATTCAAGTTTCTAATCGTATTTTCACAATGTTTAAAAAAATTTGGATTTAAAATTACCGAACAAGTTTTTTAAAACATTTTGCTATATAAAAGGTTTAATTCAAGTCGGTGGAAGCCTCAGGGTTCTAAAATTTTTCACTTTTAACGCCTACCGACCCGAATAAAAATGCTTCGACTTGAGTTCGACTTGAATTGTCCCCAATCAAGACATGTTGAAGTCGAAAAGTTGGACTTGAGCATGTCTCAGTTTTGATACGGAGCCAGGCTGAATATTAATTGAATGAAAAGAAAACAAAGCTTTAAAAAAAAGATTAAAGTGGTTTTGGAAGTTTTCTTTCTTTCCTTGTATCTTGTATTCTGTCGATTTATCTTGAATTATGATAGTTTGTCTTCAATTGAATTGATTTCTGCACTGATTCTAAAAACTTAATATAAACTTTTCGTGTAAATGGCGTGAGTTAAGAGACCTTTAAAATTATAAGCAATTCAAATAATTTCTACGCTTAATCGATTAGACATTTTAGCAGTAGAAAAGTGCATTCGTATGAACTTGCCATCGTTTTCAACCATTTTTTTAATCAATAAAACTCAAACGAGCTTAGTATGTCAGGTTAATGTTTAAATTAAAAGACATAGTTTCAAACCAACTGAAGCAGGGCCTACATGTTTGGAATTTCGATATACACTTCTTTTGCAAGACGACCCCCCCCCCCCCCCCCCCCCCCCGGAAATTACGATAAAAAGCCACAAAATCGTGTTTTCAACAGTATAGATAACACGCCTCACAGGAAGAAAATGGAGAAAATATATTAATTGCTACTGAAAAAGTCATTTTTTAAACCAAAAACGTGGATTTTTAACTGAAAAAAAATTCTTGATATAAACATTGGAAGAGTTAAATTTTTAGTTATAAAAAACTTATTTTCAACAAAAAAGTCAAATTCTCAACCAAGGCAAAGAGTTGCATTAAAAAAAAAGCAATTAAATGTCCACCAAAATAAATAAAAAATGTAAACCAAGAGGGGGAATTTCAAATTTAAAAACTGAATTTTTAATAAAAAAAGGGTTTTTGACCCGTAGAGATGGGTAAAAATCAAATAGTTGGATAGTGTAAAAATTATAATAAGCGAGATTACAAAGTATGCCCTTATTTTATAATTATAATTTTTTGTATTTAATGTCAATCTTTTGACATAAAACATTAAGGATACTTTGTAAGTCAAAATAAGAATTAGTCCTCGAGTGAAATTATAATTCTATTGATTTTTTGGCGCCTTCAATTTGTATTTAATATTTAAAGAGACAGATTGCAATTTAATATTACTTGAAAGACGTCAAGCGATATCAAGAACGGACCCCGCCGATTTACATTAAAATCCGCCCCCGTCAAATAGGCTGAAATTGCCATATAAAATAGTTCAAAGCCTCCTGATCAAAAAATCATAATGGGTACTAGTCTAAAAAATCAAAATTCTCGACACAGATGGGGCTCAACGCGAAAAATATGACCACAAGCGAATCTAATGTCCCGCTTGAAAGTTGAAGATGAGGTGCAGATTTTTCAATAAACTGTGATAAGCACAATCACTGACAATCCTAAAAACACTGGTAAGATCAGTTCAGCTAATCAGGGCAACAAAATGGCGCCGTTCTCGTAATAATAGGCGAAATCATGGCGCTTTCCTGGAAATGTCTTGCTTTTGTTCTTTGAAGTGATTTATAGTCTTGTCTTAACTGACTGGACTAATAACATGTCTTGTCTGTGTTGGTTGGACTGACCTATAGTCTTGTATTAATTATCTGTACTACAAAATATCTGTGGTTGTCCAGAATGTCTTTTTCCTTGATTATTTTGGAAAATCTTTACAGTGCCAGGGCGGTCCCATTACATTTCCTTTAGTAGCTGGACTGGCTTTTCCTTTAATAATTGGACTGATGTACAGTCTTATATTCATTGAATGAACTGTCCTCCACCTTTGATATTTCGAATAGTATTTACATTTTGATAAAAAGATATATTTCGGGTTTCACTCGTGTAAAAAATTACGAATTGTTGGCCGACGTTTCATGAACATTGCAGTTCACACCTTCAGGGCTGACCTGAAAGTGAGGTATCAGGTCATGATGTTCTTAGGTATACTTTCTACGATGCCTGTGATTGGCCAGAGCGCCCTACCGTGGGGACTGGTCGAACTTGATTCGCCAATCAAGTCATTTTTTGAAAATCCGGGAGAAAGGAAAGTCGAATTGGCTTGGCATTATATCCATTTTGCCTATTGATGTTATTAGGGTGTTTTAAGATTTCGATTGCTGCTCTACGTTTTCTTGGAAATTTGTTGTGTGTTTTTGCAATGACTGTTGTTTCATCAAATAAAATTTTATGTCCTGTTTCGATATGATGTTCAGCTAATGCTGATTGCGTGAAATGTTTTAGCCTGACTTTACTTTCATGTTCCTTTCATACGTTGGCATGCGTGGTTTAAATATGGTGTGGATGTTGTATTTGTTGAGAATTCTTCCTATTTGTTCTGTGACACCTTGGATGCAGGGTAGATGGTGGTCATTTTTCTCTTTCTTTCTTTCGTAGGTTGTGTTGACTTGCTTTTTTGAGTGTGTTTTCTTATTGCTTTATCAATTTGTTTGTTTGTGAAATCGTTCTGTATTAGGATTTGTTTATTGTTTTGTATTTCCTTTTGTAATTTATCTTTGTCTGTTATGGAGACAGCTCTGTATACAAGGGAGTTGATGACCGATTGTTTTTGAGATGGGTGATGGTGGGAGGAGGCATGTAAGTATCTGTTTGTATGCGTGGGTTTTCTGTAAACTTCATGTCCTAATGTGTTATCAGATTTTTTGTAAACTAATACGTCCAAGAAAGGCAATTTTCCGTTTTGTTCTATTCCCATGGTGAACTGGATATTAGGATGTAATTGATTGACAAAATCGAGAAACTTATTTAGTTCATCTCGTCCATGTCGCCAGATGACAAATGTGTCATCAACGTAACGGAACCAGAATTCTGATTTAAGTTCGGCTTGGTTAAAGATTTTAGTTTCTAGATGTTCCATAAAGACATTGGCTACCACAGGTGAGATTGGGGATCCCATTGCTGCCCCTGAGGTTTGTTCGTAGAATTGGTTATTGAACGAGAAGTATTATTGAGATATTGTTCTATCAAAGGTACAAGCTCGGAAGGGAAGTTTGTGGAAGATTTATTAATATTAATTGTATCCGAGATTGGTAGTTTCGTAAAAAGAGATACTATGTCGAAACTTATTATGATATCTTGGGGTTGAATGTGAATCTGTTGTATGTTTTTAATAAAGTCAAATGAGTTTTGGACGTGAGTGATGGAGTTTCGTGTAAAAGGATTTAGTTTTGCAGCGAGGAAACGTGCTAGGTTGTAAGTTGGAGAGTTTATTGTGCTGACGATTGGTCTGAGTGGAATGTTTTATTTGTGGATTTGTGGGAGCCCGTAAAGTTTTGGAGAGATGGGATTAGTAGGTATTAAGTTAGATATTGTTTGGCTGTCAAATTTAGAGTCTTTGAGAAGAGTCTTTGTCTTACTGACTATTGTTTTAGAGGGATCCTTTTTAAGTTTTTTGTATGTATCGTCAGTTAGAAGGTCCATGATTTTGTGGTTATAGTCTTCTTTATTCATTATTATTACTCAAAAACTTTTGATTTTTTGGATTAGTACCCATTAGTATTTTTTGAACAGAGCCCGATTTTAATGTAAATTGTGTGGGGTCCTTTAAACAACTTTCATGGGATCGCAAAGAATTTCCGAAATTATTATTGTGGGATTGGAATATATACAACAAATTTTGAAATATTTTAACTGTTTTTTTTGGAATTTCAAAATATTTCAAAGGAATCAAATGTTTTGGTAGAATTTTAAAGATTTTAAGAGATTTTTAAATACTCCACAGAATACGTCTTTATGTCAATTTGACAGATTTAAAGAGAATTGATAAAAATTCCAAACATTTTAAAGAATTTTTCACATCTTTAAATGGAACTCATAAGATTTTCGACGATTTCAGTACTTTATTCGGATTTTAAAGGCCCTCGAAAAAGTTATTTTAATTAAATTTTCGACTATCTTAAATGTTTTCGTAGTTCTTCAAATATTTCAAGAGATTTAAAGGAGTATCATCAAATTTCATGTTATTTTATAGAAACTTATTCATAAAAGATTTATATAATTTGAAGGGAATGTGAAGGGTTTCAAGGTATATTTAAAGGTTCCAAGGAACTTTCAATAGATTTGAGTAAACTAAAGACGTATAAAAGGATTTCTGAAATTTCGGCTTGCTTTACAGATGAGAAAGAATTTCCAATAGATATAAAAAAATTTAAGGTATTGCAAAACATTTCAGTCTTTTTTTAAAGATTGTAACGAATTTAGTGTAGATTTAAATAATTTAAAGAAAATTGTAAGGATTTTACTGTATTTTTAATGATTACAAGAAAGTTTTAAGAGCTTTGATAAATGTCAAGGGATTTCTAAAGATTTCTAAGGATTTGAAATATTTTGGGAATTTTAATATATGGAAAAGTGTTTTTAAGAAATTAAAAAAATGTTTAGAAATGATTTTTATGTTCTAGAACATTGTAAAATAATTAAAATTTTGGTTTAATTTATTTAGCACTATTTTTTTATTTAAAAACAGTTTCAATTTAATTAAAATTTCAGGTTAAAAATTTCTTAAGCATTAATGTTAATAAAAAACTTTATTGTTTTTGTAATTTTTGCACTTTAATGTCTGTCCTTTCTCTAATTTTTGTATCTCTAGGAAAAAATATTTCGTATAATTTGTTTGGATTAATAGGAATATAGCATTTATTAAATTCCGAAAAACAAGAATGCAATTTTTTATCGTTAAATATTCTTTCCAGACTGACTTATTCAGCGCAGTGGTATCAGCCCTAAATTCGGCCTAAATTGCGGCAAATATAAACAAAGTTTGTCTTCAATATACTTTGAAGGAAAGAAAAAATAAATAAATATGGAGAGTAAAAAGTATGGTATATTCGTATTATAGTCGACACTATATAACACTCGCGGTCTGGTAAAAATTTGAAATTATTTAAAGTAAAACTACTTTTATTTTACAGTTAACGTATGGAATAAGAGTCATCGGAAACGAGAAAACATCTCAC
This sequence comes from Belonocnema kinseyi, assembly GCF_010883055.1. Classification (NCBI taxonomy): domain Eukaryota; kingdom Metazoa; phylum Arthropoda; class Insecta; order Hymenoptera; family Cynipidae; genus Belonocnema; species Belonocnema kinseyi. The sequence continues at coordinate 31,645,612 of NC_046662.1, read as the reverse complement.
TTTTGTAATTCTAAAATTTATTCAGAAGAATTAAGTGTACAGGGTTAACCATATTCGGCGAAAAGATTTGGCAACACTGTAACTTTTGACAGAGATGACAGATCGAGTAATGACGTAGCGCGTTTGAAGCATCAGTCTAAGGAGATTTTTGCGATGGAGCAGTACACTTCACGCGAACGCTCTCAGATCGTTGAAATTTATATTGAACAAAACAAGTCAATTGTGAAAACTGAACGTGCATGGAGAAAAATAAATAAAGTGAAAACTGCGCCTTCTGCGACTACATTGTATCGTTTGTATGAAAGATTTTCATCAGGTGAGGCACTTACTAATCCCAAGCGTCCAAATAAAAAGCGACCAAAGCGATCGGATGAAAATATCACGCTCGTACGGGCCAGTGTTCAGAGGTCTTCGACAACATCTCAAACACGTCGATCTGAACAGTTGAGCATAAAACGAACCACTTTACGTCGCGTATTGCGTAACAGGTTTTGTGTTAGCTGAACTTTTTGTATTGGAACAAATGTACATCATGACGCAATATGCGACGTAAAGTGGTTCGTTTTATGCCCAACTACTCAGATTGTCGTGTTTGAGATGTTGTTGGAGACCTCTGAACACTGGCCCGTACGAGCGTGATATTTTCATCCGATCGCTTTGGTCGCTTTTTATTTGGACGCTTGGGATTAATAAATGCCTCACCTGATGGAAATCTTTCATACAAACGATACAATGTAGTCGCAGAAGGCGCAGTTTTCACTTTATTTATTTTTCTCCATGCACGTTGAGTTTTCACAATTGACTTGTTTTGTTCAATGTAAATTTCAACGATCTGAGAGCGTTCGCGTGGAGTGTACTGCTCCATGGCAAAAATTTCCTTAGACTGATGCCTCAAACGGGCTACGTCATTACTGGATCTGTCATCTCTGTCAAAAGTTACAGTGTTGCCAAATCTTTTCGTCGAATATGGCCAACCTTGTATTTTTCAATTTAATCTTAAGCTACCTTTAAAAAGATATAACACCGTAAATGTGAAAAAGGTAGTCTGGGTACGACAGAGGACGACATTTAATGCTGTTTATTTGAACTTATTTTGATAAGGAGTAAAATAAAACTAATCATCAGATAGAATATTATTAAACAAAAATCGCTTAATGAAACCCTGTTATTAAGAAGAAGATTATCTCGGAAAAAACAAATGTTTATAATAATCCGGGGACATGATATTGATTGCATTTCTTTTCATTAGTCGTCTAACTAATTTTGCAATTTAGCTATTTATAGTTCTCTTACAGTGTTAGGATGCTTAGCACTTAAATCTAATCAAGTACATCCTTTGCTCCTTCTTTTCTTCGTCCACCGTCTCCAGCTAGGAGGATCTTTGCTAAAGTGAATGCAGTTTCGCCTTGCCCCAAGAATGATGTGTTATGGAGTAAAGGATTCAATGAACATGGTGAACCTTCCACGTTTTTATTAGAAGGCAATTACGCCGTCGCAACAGTCGCCGTTAATCGTATTATTTATTGAATATTTCGTGGAGAGCGATATGGTTACGGGAAGCCGTACTGAATAAAAATCAGGAATGCTGACGATGCCAATCCAATTCAGTCATTTGAGCAACGGCATTATTATTATTATGGAAAACGTCTTACATCCGATTTTCTTTTACATCCAGAGTAAACAAAAATTAATTGTTATTGATTAAGGAAAATATCAGGAAAATCGTATGGGAGTCATCTCTCATTGCCATTCTATATCCTAAACTTTAGCCATACATGATCATAAATCAAATATAATCTATAATTTATTTTACTTTAGATATACATCAGTTACACTTCTACCAAACTTCCGCTATTTCTTACCTTCAATTTGTCTATATTATTTCAATATACGAGGGTAGTTCAATAAGTCCTTAGAATGAAGTATAAACACAATTTTTTTGAGTAAATTTTTTTTTATTTTTCAACATAATCTCCTTGGAGCTCTCTACACTTGGTCATTCGCTTTTCAAGTTTTTTTAATCCTTCAGAAAAGTGCGTTTTCGGAAGTTCCTCAAAATAAGCACTTACAGAGGCAATGACGTCTTCGT
>NC_046662.1:31639609-31643423 GCF_010883055.1 Belonocnema kinseyi | reverse complement strand
GCACCATATATCTAGTCGGGAGTGGTGCTGACTGAAAACAGATTATTTGGAGCGATTCGCGCGCCATATGTTGGTCATTCTAAGGACTTATTGAACTACCCTTGTATGTACTTGAAAGGTGGGATTCTCTCATTTACCATACATTTGTTATGCTTTGGAAATTCAATGATTGGTCAATCCTATATATACTCATCAGTTTTACATACAGAATGATCACAGACGCTAATATGGTAATTAATCAAGTCAATTAAAAAAATAAAGCTATTTTATTTTGTAAATAAACTTTGTAAAAAAAAAGAAATAAATTGTCTATTATTTGAATTTATTCCATATAACTATATTTTCCCCTTTCCTTATATTTGAATAACATCTGTTAGTATAAAAGTCAGTTATAAAGTCAGTAGAACTGAACATATAAACAAAAATATACATACCTAATTATACTAAAAAATTAACTATATAGAACGCAAAACTCGAACAACAGGAATCTTTTTTGTAATTTCTTTGGTAGTCCTTTTTTGTTGTTGTTCAAAATTCAAATATTTTTTGTACTTCTTGTTTATTTCTACTGATGCAGCGACTTCAATGACAGAAGTTTGAAAACATTTAGTTACAAGTGACGAGGGGGTGGAAATCAAAAATTTTTAAATTTGCTAAATAAGGACTACCCTTATATACATAATCGACCATCAGCTAAAAATACTATACTTTGCAGACGCTTTTCCCGGAAGAAACCACTTTTTTCTTTATAATTATGCGTATAATCTGGGAATTTTTGTAGGTATACGTGGAATTTTCATTAACGAAAGTAATGATTTGTCTAGTTTCCGTGCTGTGAGATAAATGCTAAAGCAAACGGATGATGAAACTCTCATCAAATAATCTTGCACTCATACATGAAATGGCTAAATTATTATTTTTCTAAACAAAACTTCCACGTCTGACTACATAGCTTACGAAATGAGGAAACACAAAAGAATTTCAAATAAAAATATGTATTACCTCTAGGATTCTACGTAGTCCATAATCCTTCCTACAAACAAAAACTTAGCAACAATTATTCTGTATTTTGTCATAGATGCGAGATTTAGGTAAAGCATTAGGAACTGAAAAATTGTCCTTAAATTTGAAAATTTGAGGAAATATACTTCTCATTTCATTCAAACGAATTGCTCGTATTTGTTTGTATACTTTAAAAAATATTTAAACTAAATTTATAATGTCGATTTTCAACAAAATTTCCTGATCATTTAAGTCTTTAAATAAATAATTGTTGATAAATACAAGTTACTTCCATGCTGTTACAATTTTTTAAAACTAATCTGCATTTTTCACCTGCAGTTGAATTTAAAAAAATTCCTGATGATAATTGATTAACTTAAAAGAGGTTCTCCAATTAAAAAATATAAGAGAAACATCGCAATCGCTTTAATTTTTATATGTATTATTTCCCGAGTTCATTAAGTGCATTAAAATTATTTTTATAAACGCTACGTGTGAATTTCTTACTGTAAAATCCTAAATCTTTGACCTAATTTTGTTCGAACATATGTGACTTTTAATTTATGATTTTTGAAAGGTAAAAATGTTTTGTAAGGTGCGTGATTCGGAGTTCATAAAACTCATGGGGCAATAAGTGGATTACACAGCAGAAATTTACTACGTTGTTTTTCACATGTCTTAAAGTCCGGAAAAAATCTTATGATAAATTATAGATTCCTTGTCGACTTTAATACTAATATAAATATAATATAGTCAGATAAAAATTAATCAATATTTTTGATAAGTTTGTCTTTCTTTCAGTTTCTCTCGGACATAATCTCATTTTTATAGTATTATAAAAGCTAAAAATTTTTTTGAAAGCTTTGTAAACTACATCAAAGTTTTTCTCAGAATGTGCGTAGACACTTTATTGGAATCTCGGGATATTGGTAGATCGACTTAAAATTGTTAGTTAGTTTATAACGAACAAAAGTAAGAAGACTAAATGCAAGGCTTTTTTTATTTACAAATTTGTTAAGGGGGATAAATACAATTTCTATAATTGTATGGAATATGTGGTATCCTAGAGTTAGTACAAGGAGGAGCATGTTATCATTTGCTTTTCACATTTCCCTGCTTGGGATTCAAAGGCGGAAAGTTTTTACGGAGTTGAATCGTTTCATTGTTTTATTTTGCCTCATTTCTAGAATGAACACTATAATGATGTCTCTTAAGAGCCTTGCGTGCCTAGTCCCTCAAGTCTATCTATTGGCTCCTGACAGACGTCTCATCGCTTGAGCTATCCTGGCAGTTATCGCAACATCTAGGGGTTCTTCGCAGAGCTTGAATCCTATAGCCGCTGTCGGTATAAGGACCACAGTGTAAACCCGTGAAAGAAAGTTCACTTTGCTATCTAAGATTACCTCCAGATATTTAACTAAGTTTCAGATCATCCGCGTCTTACCACGGAATGCAAGCTGTCAACTTTTGATATTTTTTACTTTCTCGTGAAAATGACCAGAGTGGTCTTTCCCGGATTTACCAAAAGTCCTGGTATGTCGCACCAGAGCTCTATGATGCGCAGTGTCGTCTTTGTAAGACCCGTTAACGTTTTAAAATCAGCCCTCCTGACTCAGATTACAAAGTCATTCGCGTATCACTGGGTGTAATATTCTAGCTTATTTAATCTACGAAGGTAGACGGATAGATGATTCTAAAATTATTTCATCTCTGATGTATCACTTGACCAGTTTCTCTAGCGTCTTCCTAATGAAGTGCGTAGAACTGACAGGCCGGGAATCAGGAGAGTAGCCCCACTTTTCAGGTTTGAGGAATATTTTTCATGCATTTTGTCTAAAATCAATCTTTTTGGTAGAAAATGATTCTTCTTCTTTGCGAAATTGATATTTTTGTTAAGAATTTATCACTTAGTTCGAAAATTAGATGTGGCGTTAAAATTTTATTTTTCTAGCTGAAGATTTAAATACTATATTTGTAATTCAATTTTTTTTTGTGGTAAACTATGTATTTTATTAAAAAGTTGTTTTTATGGTACATTTGACTTTTAGGGTAGAAATTCATCTTCTTAGTTAATGATTTATTATTTCAGTTGAGAATTTATTTCTTGAATTGAAAATATAAGTATTCAATTTTTTTCGTGAATTTTTTTTACAGAAATATAATTTTTTCTATTGGAGGCTCAATTATACGGTTAAAGTTGTTTTCTTTAAAATAACATTTTTTCTTAAACATTCAACACATCAGTCAAAAATTTATATCTTCGGCTGACAATTTAACTATTTTGCAGAAAACTTCTTTTCTGTAGTTAAAGATAAATTTTTGAACTACAAGTGTAACTATTCTATTTTGTGCTTAAAAATGTATCTTTTTCGGTTAAAAATTCATTTAATTTGTTGAAAACAGGTATTTTGTAGTTGTTGAGAGTTCAATCATTTTGGTAGATAATTCATGTTTTAAGGCTCAAGGCTCAACTGTTTGAAGGAAACTCATATTTTTGCATGAAAATGCTATATTATTAAATTATTTAATATGAAGTTCAGGTTTCGGTCAATAAAAAGAAGGCTTCCGTTTCCGGTACCGATCGCGAAACAACTCTTTTTTGCCAAGTGGTGTATTTTTGGCTTTGGTGAAGGGAATAAGGGTAAGTGGATGCAGAAAAGGCAGAGAGTGCGAAGATCGAGGGTAAAGGAAGAAGGGTGAGTAAAGGCATAGGTGTGAAGGGTGAAAGTGAGTGGTTTGAAGCGAAAATTTGGAGCGTGTGAAGTTTTTGAGGTTAGAAGTGGAAAAATAGTTGCTTGGTGGGGGGGGGGGG
>NC_046662.1:31624078-31639509 GCF_010883055.1 Belonocnema kinseyi | reverse complement strand
CGATCTCACAGAGCAGAAATCCGTAGTGGCAGCAACAGCTAACGTTGCTGAAAGCATTGGCGTGGGGGGGATGGGTGACGTTCATCGCAGTGACAGAAGCGGTGATGAAAGTGCCGAGAAGTCGATACGAGTGGGGAAGCTGGCGGGCTCAGGTACCGCCAAGCAACGCGGAAGGCCCTCAAATTTACAGCGCCTTAATAAACTAGGCAACGCGGGTTTGAACAGAAGTCTGGACGAATGGAAAAAAAAGGCAAGCGCGACTAGCAGTGAGGGGGAGGAAAAAAGGAAAAGAGTGACTGGGGAAGGTGAGGTAAAAAGGGACCAGGATAACAAGAGAGTGAGAATTAAGCGATGTAAGGGGGGAAATAAAAAAGGTAAGAGAAAAATGGGAAGAATGGGATAAACGCTGGAAGGAGGAGAAAGAAAAGGTTTAGGGTAAGTTAGAGAGCATTTAGGATATACAGAGAGAGGTTGACGAACAGAGATCTAGAGAAATAAAACAGTTGAAAGAACGAGCATCCAGTCTAGAAATTAGAAATGAGCATATGGGGGAAAAAATAGCGAATGAGGAAATGGTTAAAGGTAATGAAAAGAACGTCCAAAGTGAGAATGAAAGATTCAAGAAAAGACTCATTGAGATTTAAAGACGATTAGAAGGGGAAGAAAGAACAAAGGGAAAAAATAAAATAGTAGTTAAGGGATTATAAGTAAAGAGTGAAACAGAAGAAGTGGAAATAAAAAATCTTTTGCGAGACATTAGAGTGCAGGTAAGGGTAGAAGGAGTCAAGAGAATAGGAGGGACAAAGGAAGGAAAAGAAGGAATGCTTCTTTCTAGTAAAAGTGGGGAGTGAGGAGGAGAAAAAGAAAATTATGGAGGCAAAAGTTATTGAGAGGAAGAAGGAAAAGAATTGAAGAAGATCTGAAATAGAGGGAGAGGAAAAGGAGATAGCAAATAGAGCAGAGGGCTTGGGTAGACAGGAAAAAGGGACATATAGTTTGGATAGGGAGAGACAGGTTATGGATAAATGGGGAGGAATGGTACTGGGATGAAGAATTAGGAGAATTAAGGAAAAAAGGGAAAAGTCTTGAGAAAGGTAAGGGGAAGGGAGACGAAAAAGAGTCTATTGATAAGTCAGAGGGGTTTCCAAACGGCAAAGGGGAAACAAAGTAAAGATGTGATTATGATGAGTGAAACTTGGGCAGATGAGAAGGTCTGGAAGGCAATAAAAAAGCTGTTACCGAAAAGTTATGTGTGGACAATCCAAGAAGAAAGAAAAGAACAAATTCAAGAGAGAGGAATGATCAAAATGGTGTCAGGGGTGAAAAAAGAATTAGCAGTAAAAGGGAGAAAAGTTGGGGACATGGAGGAAAAGATGGAACAATGGTAAGAAAAATTATAATTGGGAAAGTAGAAATAGCAGTGGTGTTTATTTACAAAAGAAAAGGGGAAGAGGAAGGCTGGAGAGTAAGGCTGGCGAACAAGGGGAAGAGTTATGGGATGAAGAAAAGTATGCATATATGAGGAATTCCAGGCATAGAGGGACGGACAGGCAGGGGAGAAAGTTACTAGACATGATAGGGGAAACAGAATGGTTTATATTCATTGGCAATATGAAAGGACATGAGGAAGGGGAGATCACATTCATAGGAAAGGGAGCAATAGTAATAGTCTACATCTTGGTTGAAGAAATAATGCGGCATATTATAGGGATTATGAAGGTAGGGAATGAGATAGGGTCCGAGCACTTCCCGGTCATAGCTACACTAAAAAGAGGCGTCAGTAAACGCGGTAGAGGGAGAAAGGAAATAGGGTGCGAAACAAACACGAAAATGGGAGTCTGGGGCGTAGATAAATTAAAAGAGTTTAAACAAAAGATGGAAAAGTAGAAGGTTAGGTATGAAAAAGAGGAGAGAATAGACTCGTTAATTGAAAGGTTGAAGGGGTCCATTGAAAAGGTAAAGGATGAGCTGGATACTAATGAAGAGAGAATAGCGGGAAAAAGAGGATGGTGGGACGAGGAATGCTGGAAGAATAAAGAGAGAATAAAAGAGTGTTTGAGCAAATGGAGAAAAGGGGAAATGGAGAAGGAAAAGTATAACAGGAGAAAAAAAGAACATGAGAAGATGCTGGAAAGAAAAAGACAAAGGGGAAAGGAAGACTATAAAGCAGAAGTAGAAAAAGCGATTAAAGAAGGTAGGGTGTGGTATGTGATAAATAGGGAGAGAGGGGAAAGGAAGGGCGTTAACGAAGAAATAGAAATGCAGGAATGGACGTATTATTTTAAGGGTCTATTAGGGGGGAGCAAAATAAGATCCAAGGGGAAAAGTGTAGGATAGTCTAAGGAGAAATGGAGGAAAGGAACGAGATAACAAGAGAGGAAGTGGATGAGGCAATAAATAGGTTAAATAGAAACGAGGCGACAGGAGAAGATGGGATGGAGAACAAAGCGATGAAGAAAAAAAAGGGCAGGTTTTCTGGGAGGCCGACGTCTAAGGCAAGGGTCCCTGTTGAGTCCGTTACTATTCAATATCCTACTGGAAGACTTAGACGAGAAGCTAAAGGAGAAAGGGAAAGGAAGAACGATTTTGGTTAATAGCAAACTATGCTCTCTAGCATACGCGTTGGTGTGGGCGGTGTTGTATAATGGTGTGGAGATCTGGGGATGGAAGGAACATAGGAAACTCAAGAGCATGCATGAGCGATTTCTGAGGTGGGTAATGGGGGTTAGCTGGAGTTGCCCAGGATGTATGTTAAAAGAAGAGTTAGGAAGAGAAAATATGGTTACTAGACAAATTATGAGAGCATGGAGGTTTGAAGAGAAGCTAAAAAGGCGAGAGGGAAGTAAAATTGCACAAGCATGTTTCGGTGAAATTCGGAACAATGAAGCGAGAGGTAATGTGGGAAATTCAAAATGGGAGGTAGAAAGGAGAAAATTGAGAAGGGTGTGTAATATTCGAGAAGGGGTTATCAGGTGGCAGGACATGGAGTTAGAGCTATTGGTTAAACAAGGAGAAGAGAGATGGACAAAGATTATAGATTCGAGGTACAATAGATGGTATATGATGGTCAAAGGGTTGACGGAACCAGAATGTCTGAAAACAATAAAAAAGGAAGAAAAATGGAGTAGGGTTGTATGGTTCAGAATGGGAGGAGTGAGAGAACGCAGATATTGGATGGATGAATAGGAGAATTTATACATGGTATGTGGATACGAAATGGATTCATGGATACATGTATGAGAGAGACGTAAAGAAGAGGAAGAGGGACAGTTAAGTGTGGATGAGTGTGTAAGATGGATCATGGATGGTAGTGGACAGGGAGTGATGTGGATGAAGAAACTTGAAGAAGTAAGGGAAAGCAAGGGAGTAGGGCAGAGCCAAACGGGTGATCCTGAAAATGGACAGTAAAAAGCGAAAATTGTTTTCAATATCGGGAAAATGCATTTTTTTATGGTAAGAGGAAACGGAAGCCCTGGAAGCTCGTTTATTTTAGGAATTAATGTCACTACTGTTACTATTGTTTATCCTACGTAATGCGAAACAGTAGAATATAAGTAGTAGTTAAGTTAGACTAAGGATGGAATTGTAAATATATGTACAGGGAGCGGAGGCCTTCAAACCCATAAAAGGGAGAGATTAAATACATACATACATACATACATACATACATACATACATACAAAATACATACATACATACATACATAGATAAATACAGTTAATAAAAAGAAAATAGAAGTGTCAGCAGTAAAATTTCCAAAGCCGCTTAAGGCCATGTAATGAGTGTAACAGCTGATCAAGTCAGCCCTAAGATCAATATTTTTGCACCCATATTGAAAAATAAAAGTTTAAATAACGCGGAAATTTTTTTCGGAAAATGTTAATAAATAATAAAGGATTGTTTGTGGCCTTGCAAAGAGTTGGAGGAAGAAAAAAGTTTATTGATGCAAATAATGATTGTTGACGAACACATTTAGGTTTTACAGCAGAAGATTGACTTTTAACTTTCTCTGACAGTAATCATGCAATCTACTTTACCCACAGACCCCTAGAAGTTCGAACTTGTCTGCTCGCTGCGCTAGTGCCGCTTTGACACCGCTGATACCAGACTGATACGCATGTCAGACCAAATATGTTTACTTGAATTTTAAATGCAAACATTAGTTTTTGCATTATTAGTGCATAATGTTCGTGAGCGATTTTTGTTGTTTTGTCCCACTTTGATAAATATAAACCTCACAACTGGCCCATTGACAACATTGCAAATTGCTTGCAGGGTTTGCGGACAGCACGGTCGGTATTTCTCCAAAAGAGAAATTTACAAAAAACTTTTTTCACTATTCTAATTATTTAGAACCAGAGACAAATTCTCGCATGCCTTCTATTTATCGTGCCAAATTTTTAACACAATAGCTCATTCCGTGTGGACATAAGTTGGAAAAGAAAACTTTCACTGGTGTTTTCTTTAAAAAAATTTTTTCTCAAAATTTCCACCGGAACAAAGCAGAGACATGGACTTTATTACCTCCTCTTTTATTTCCCAAACATGTAGAGCGATACCTTATTTCTTCTTATTTCTTTAAGACGTAAGTTGGGAAAGAAAAATCGAAAACAAGGTTTGGTCACGTGACCCTCTCATCACATGGCCTTAATGTTAAAAATTTTATTTTCTAAAGATAGACTTATTTTTAAAATTTTCCAAATTCAGTGTTAGAATTTAAGTTATTTGTCTCCCTTTTTCCCTGTTCAAAACTTCTAAGGTTAGATTGGAAAAACAGGACTTTTGAGTTTAAGATTGATCTAAAATGAATAAACTCTACTATTTTGATATTTCTTTCCATATTTCAGTGCTGAAATTTTCATTAAAACTGTAGAGATTACAATTTTCTTATGAAATAGAAAAAGAATTTCAATCAATAATAGCAGTGCAGAACTCCATTGGCACAAATCCGTTGTTGATACCACGTCTTGCTGCAATGCATTCAAAATCATATCACATCTACCAGAAACTTTTTTTAAAAATTCTGAAAGTATTAACAAAATTGTATTTTTAACTTTTAAAATGGTCTATATCTTTGAATTTCATTTAAATTAATCTGGTTAACAAACTTGACCTTTATTTTGGGACCCCAATAAAGTGTATATATCGATAAAGTTGACTTTGATTAATTTATGGAAAATAACTTCTCTGAATTTCTTTTTTCAAATCTTTAACCTAATTAAGAAAAATGTGGTGATTAATGTATGATTTTCAATCTAGAACGAAATTCAATGGAACACGTGTTTTCAAGGTTAGCCTAGGAAATTTATGTCAATGTGGCCTGCAGATAACAAAACTATGTTACTCATTTTGTGTCACACAAGTGTTATGACTTTATTATGTAGTTTTTTAAATCGGAATGTGAAAAAAATTATTTTTATTTTCTTTAATTTATTTTAAATATGTTTTTTTTTCTAAATAGAATATAATGAGAATGTTTTAAAATCTATACGATATTCTTATCATTAATAAATAGGTACATTTTGAATTTGAAGTTCAGATAATTTTAATAATATACATAATAAAGATTATAGAGAATAGATTTTGTATTTAAAATAAAAATAAAAAACCCTCTAACATTCAAAATGTTCAACTGAAGAATCCGAGATATTACATGCATGGTTATGTCAAATTATGTCTGTAAATATTTGAGAAGTTTACTTATTTATGGTAATTTAAGGAATTAATTGATAACTTATTTGTGAATTTTAAATTGAACTTTAATGTTCGTACAAGAACGAAAAACAGATAAAGGGTATAAAATATCGACATAAAAATATTTTTACGCCTAAGATCTCAAAAAGATGTTAAATGTTTGGCATGAATATCTTCGTATTAGGTGCTACAATCTTACCCTTTGAACATCCATTTTTCTCCGTGTTTCAAGCTCTGTATTCAGTGGCAGATCCAGGGGAGGTATTTACGGGGTTCAACCCCCCCCCCCACCTGAAACTTTTGACCTTACGTATTAAAGACCGACGCCGCTAAGCTATTCATGCGGGATACAGAAATATATATTTTGACCCCCCCCCCAATATTTTTGTGGTATCGTCCCTGGTTTTTAGGGATTATACATCTCGACAGATCAAGTAGGTTCTAATTGATTATCTCGCAATTTTTAAAGCACTTAAAATTAATAAATAAAAAGCGTGTCGATTTCAAACATTCCAGGCACAATTTTTAAGGTAAACAGATGAAGTTGCTTTTTCCAGCAAGATAACGGTTAGTATATATATACAAGTAAATCATTTTCTCATCTTGCCACATAAATTTTTTTTAGAAAGCAGTTGCATGTGTCTACAAGGATGAAGATTTCCATCTATACTTCGATTTTAACTTTCGTGATGGTTCCTGATTGGGTTCGTGAGTAGAATACACTTTAATACTGAGTCATTAATATATTTAAACGTCGAACAGCCAGACATGGGTTATATTGGAAAAATGGTTTTTAACTTTGAAACAATTTAAACATATGTTATTTTAGCACAAAATATTTTTGTGAAATGTGGTAATATCATAAGATTAAAACAGACGTGAAGTCCTTTTTTGGAACATATAATGGTAAAAAATTTAGTTTATCTGTACACGTAAAGATTGAGTATACAAATTTTTGAGCATATTCGGGCAAAATGCAAAAGTTTCCTTGCAAATTACGATAAGGATTTCTAAACTAATATTTTTTATTATTTTTAAATCCATTTTACCATCTTTCTGTGAAAATTTCAATTTTGTCACAGATGTTCGTTAGAGCCTCAACTGACATTTTTCCCATGAAATGCTACTCAAATATCGCGTTAAATCCTTATCTATAGAGGAAATATGGGCAAAATAAATAAGTTAAGCAAATTTATCAAAAAGCAATTTAATACTGTATTTACATAAAGTTTGTATTCATACAATATTCTTTTTATGAATTGATGGGGAGCAGAAGAGAACTATATAACTACAATTTTGATAAAAAATGGGCTTATTTCATGAAAAAATTCTTCATATATCAAGCACAAATTGTGCTAAATGAATTTAATCGTCTGTCCTTTCAGTTTGTCAGTATTTTTCTGTCTTAAGTTGAAGTTTAATTTGGTCAGTCAGCCATTTTGGATGAAAATTAAAAAAGTTAGGGCATTTAACAAATTTTTAAGACTACTTTTTTTAATATTTTAAAATTCTATATGCAGTTATTAGCAGTACTTGAAAATTCGTAAAACTTACCTCAATAACATTCTTCGTTGTAAAAAAAATTAACGGAGTTATAGCATTTAGAAAAATTCAAAAAACAAACAAAAATTAACATTGCAAGCAAAATAACGCAAGATATGGAAAAAATACAGAGAGAGGAAAACCTACAATTTGGAAAATTTGTTTTGGTTAAGCAATGCGTGATACGACAAAAAATGAATTTAAAAAAGTATGCACCTAACCAATATCTACCAATTTGTGATGAAATACTTTTTATATGACACATAATTTTTGTTTAACTTGTAGAAAATAACATTGAAAATTGAATTTTTGACAAATGAGACAAGTTATGAAAAAAGTTAATAGACTCAAGTTTCTCATCTAAAAAAGAGTGAAATCTCAGCAAAATTTATCATCAATAATTTTTTCATAGTAAGCGTAGTTTTTGGTTTAATCGTAAAAGATAAAGTTCAAGATAAAAAATTAGATTTTTTAAAGAAGAAAACAAGGCTCACATAAAAATTAATAGACAAAAATTGTTCAACCAAAAAGGAACTACGAATTTTTTATTAATAATTTTCAGATACAAGCATTTGACTTAATTTTAATCGTTAGAAGTGAGCTTATTAATAAAAAATTTAATTTGTGGAAAAACGACACATGAGACAAAAAAAAATCAAAAGAAAAAAGTTGTTCCACCAAAAAATATTTGCAAATTTGTTGTAAACTCTTGTTATAAATATATAGTAAAAATAAAATATCAACTTTTTCGACAAAGGAGACAAGGCGCGCAATAAAATGAAGAGACCAAAGTTGTTCAGCCAAACAGGAAATAAAAATTTGTAATTAATAATTTTTAGATAAGACGCGTAGATTTTTTTAAGCATAAAAAATAAATTAAAAGAATGAAAATTAGAGACAAAAGTTGTTTTACCAAAAATTATCTAAAAATGTGTTACAAACTCTTGTGTTGAAAATCTATTTAAGATAAAAAATTAACTTTTTTCATATTTTTTTACATTCTCATCAGAGGAGGTATTAGATCTGTGTAAAATTTGACCCACCTCCCAGTTTTTGTCAAAAATTCATGTTTTGAGACCCTCTGAATCCGAAAAACAGGTTTTTACGAATGTGTTTGTCTTTATGTATGTCCGTCTATGAGCACGATAACTTTTGAAAAAAATAATCTATTAAATTGGCCTTTGATACACTCTTTTAGTGTCCTAAGCTTAATCTTAAGTTTATTGGTCAGCCTTTTTGGATAAAAATTCAAAACGTGAGCGTATTTTGTAAGTTTTTGAGACCACATTTTTTCGTGATTGAAAAATTCTCTGTACACATGTTCATAGTACTTGAAAAGTAAAATGTTAATTTTCGAACGCCCTAGAAGATTATCATAACAACTTTTTGAATATTTTCGAAAAATTGATAATTCAAATTTTGATCCAACAAAAAGTAATCAAAATTTTATTTTGTTGTCAAACTATGCAAGGTAGGAAGAAAATGATGAGGCAAACATTATGCACTCAAAAAATATCTACAAATTTGTTATTAATCACTTTTTTATAGGAGGCGTATTTTTTGTTTTATTTATTAAAAAACAATGAAAATACAAAACTTCAATTTTTCGACACATGGCACAAGCTAAGAAAAAATAAATAGATAACATTTTTTTACCGAAAGTATAGAACAACCATTTTTATTTATGGGTTTTTTTATATGATTGGTAGTTACTATTTTAATCGTGAATAACAACATTAAAAATAAAAAAATTACATTTTTGCTAAAATGACACAAGATATAAGGGAAAGGTTGTTTAACCAAAAAAATATAAAATTTTGTTTGAAATAATTTCTTGATAAAACACGTGGTTTTCGTTTTCATCGTAAAAAATAAAATTATAAATAATGAAATTGACTGTTTGGAGAAATGGCATAAGAAAAATTAAGATATTCATAAAGGCGTATGTTCGAAAACGCAGCAACAAAATTTCCTTCACCTATTTTTTCATACAACAGGCCGTTTTTTTAATTTTTAGCATACCAAAATTTTCCAGTTTTTTATAGTCTCCAAAAAGGTTTTTTTCTCATTTATATTTTCACATTCAAAACTAGGAATTTGATACGCAACCATTCTTTAAAAATTTAAAAACGTAGAAGCTGAATAGTTGTAAAATAATATCTTATAAAATAAATATAATATTTTAAAAAATACCGAAATGTAAAATTTTCAATTAGTTAAAAAAAATTTTAATAAACCATTTCCAAAACAAACTTATTTAAACTAACTACTTTCAAAATAAATCAGTTCTACATTTTGTACAATCATAACTCAATAAATTCACAAATGAGTTTAAAATTAATTAGGGAAAAATTAAAGAAACTTCAAAATAATTTGATCAAATGCCTCCAAATCTAGTGTGAGTTTTAAAGACTTCAAGATGAATGAAATAAAAACTTTAAAAAACTTTATCGAATGAATAGAATTGAGTGAATTTGGAAGAATGTAAACAAATTTAGGATAAACTAATGATAATTTAGGGTGAATTCAAAAAACTTCTTTTACGCGCGAGATAAATATACTATCAGCCTATTAAGATTTCTATTTTAGTCTTAAATGAATATCAATAAAAATATCGATATATTGTAAGCTATATCTGGTCTACCCCTGTGCGTGGGCAGTCAGCCGTACGTCTGAGCACGGCGGCCCGGGAGGATAGGAATGCGAAAACCGCGCAAGCGGTTTTGACGGTTATATAGAGCATTCATATTAAGGGCATGTGACATAGCCAAATACCTATATTAAGGACCTCACTTTATTAGCTCACTGAATATTTTTTTTGAACCTAAGAACTTTTTTTGTAAATAAAATAGTGAGCTGAAACTTTGGAAAATGCATTAGAGTACAATAAAGTACGTATAGGTACTGCATTTTGATAGGAACTTCACTGAATATTATTTCATCTTTTTTTTTGAACCTCGACATTTTTTGAACGTTAGAACTTTTTTTTATACATAAAAGATCAGTATCAAACTTTGAGAAATGCAAGAGCCGAAAGAGAACTACGTTAAAGTACAAAGCTTAATAATACAGGATGTAAAAAAAATATTTCAACTATCAATTCCAACGAAATCAGCCGGTAACATTGTACACGAAAATACGAACCATCTAGAGCATCGTCTAGTGGCCGCCAGGGTTCGTATTTTCGTGTACAACGTTACATGCTGATGCCGATGGAATTTATAGTTGAAATATATTTTTGTACATCTTTTATTATCAAACTTTGTACTTTAACGTAGTTTTCTTTTGGCTCTTGCATTTCTCAAAGTTTGAGAACAATATTTTATTTATAAAAAAAGTTCGAACGTTCAAAAATGTCGAGGTTCAGAAAAAAGATAAAATAATTTTCGGTGAAGTTCCTACCAAAATGCAGTACCTAAACGTACTTTATTGTACTCTAATACATTTTCCAAAGTTTCAGCTCGAGATCTTATTTACAATAAAAGTTCTTCGGTTCAAAAAACCATTCAGTGAACTGATAAACTGAGGTCGGTAATATAGGTATTTAGCTGTGTCACATGCCCTTAAGCTATGAAAATTTTAAATAGCCGGACCTCTGACGGAATAAAATTGTTCGTATTCTCCTATAGTTTACATTTGCTGTCGGAGTCTTAAAAAAATTTTTTCTTTTCTTTCGAAATGCAGAGTGAATATTTCAGAAAATTGTAGGGAGATTTCAACACTCTATCCAAGCAATGGGAAAAATTGAAAACTTCGATCCGTATGCTCTTGCAGATATCGATTTTAGTGAAAATGTGAGCTCAGGGTCCTTGGTCACTATAGAGGATATAGTGTCATATTTTATTTAATCTCACAGTTTTTACACCGCACAACAAGTAAAAGCATATAAAAGTTTCAAAGTTTATTCATTAGGGTAGTCCAAAACTGCATGGCAAAAATTTTTTGCATGCTAGAGGACAATGATCCCCCTTCCCCCCAATTTTATTCCAAATCCGAAACAAGAAATTCCCTATTTTTTTATTTTAACAGGTACCCGTTTTGACTTAAGTTTCCCACGTAAAATGCATGGGAAAAATAACTTTTTTAAATTTTTAGAATAATTTTTTAGCGCTTGAGAAAATGTGACGGGAAAGTATAAAGGCCTGTAGAGAATTATCCAACGAAAAATTTCATCTATTAGAAGTATGGGTTTGACATCCCTAACACACCCCCACGAGTACCTGAAAACTACCCATAAAACCAAAAATGTCAATTCTTCATGAAATCGACTTTTTGAACACTGTATTCTCGTCTTTTTTTACTTAAAATTATTAGTATTGGTCTAGTGGGATATTTGTTACCATCAATTAATTAAATTTTAATGATTCAAACCAATAGAATTTGTTTAAATAATTCTGTTAATGAAAATTCGTTATTTCCCCTAAAAAGTATTACTATTAGTCTAGTGGAATATTCATTAACATTGGTTTATAATTTTTAATTATTTACACAAATAAAATTTGATCAAATCATTTTTTTTAATTAGTTTTTTTTCCTTAAGAATTATAAAAAATAGTGATAATTTTAAGAGGAAAAATATAAATTTTCACAAAAAAATATTTAAACAAATTCCATTTGTTTAAATATTGAAAAATTAATAAAGCAATGATAATAAATATTCCTTTAGACCAATATTAATCATTTTCAGTAAAAAAAAACAGAATGGAGTGCTCAAAATATTGATTTCATGAAGAATTGGCTTTTTTGTTATAAGGGTTGTTTTCAGATACTCGTGGGGGTGTGTTCGGGATGTCAAACTATAGAGAATAATATATGTGCCTATTTAATGCTGCCTATAATATGTACTGTCCTGAGATAAGAGGCACTAAGATACCTTATTTGGCTACGACCCTGTTCGAATCGACGTGGCGTCGATAAATATAGTCGACGGTAAAAATTTTTATGAAATCGCCTCCTGAAGTGAAACGCAACCTCTTCTTACTGCAGGGAATGAGGCTGCTTGTACGAAGTGGGTAAAGGAAGATGCGACCGCCATGTTCACCCTTACAGCTTTAATGGATGTATCTCAGATCACACTAATTGAAAGCTGTGAATTATTGAAAGGTATAATTGATAAGCTAGACTCAGTGTACCATCAAAAATAAGAATTCAACAAAATGTTAATTATTGAACGCTTTCATTAGGTAAAAATGAGCTCGACTGATTCAGTCGCACAGTATGTGGCTAAAGTCGAGAATTTAGCTAGAAAGGTGAAAGAAAGTGGAGAGACTTTAAGCGACGTTGTCGTTATCACCAAAGTTATCGTCACAGCCAGGCTTCTAGACGAAGAAGCTAACCTGGTTACATGCGAAGAGCAGGAAACAGCATTTCTGGCTTCGTCAAGTAAATCCAGTGGCTCTCATCCTAGAAAAACCTGAAGAAAAATCCAAAGGCAGGAAATTTGACATTCGAAAAGTGACATGCTACTCCTGTCGTAAGAAAGGGCATTTTTCACATAACTGTCGCAGTGCCAAGAAGAGGGGCAACGATCAAAAGTCAAAACAAGAGAATGCATCGGCTTTGAATGTGGAAAATAAAGATGCTTTGTTGATAATAGCTGGGACAAATGAAAAAAAATTTTTCATGGACAGTGGAGCATCCGCTTATATGACTCATCATATTGGCACTGTCAAAATAGAGAAAATCATCGATGTAGAATGGTATGAATCAACCATTGTGAATGTTCTTTTTATTCCAAATCTGAATAGAAATTTGTTTTCTAAAGGAGTCTTGACGAAGGAAGGCTTTACGGTAATAAAAGACAAGCAATTCGCTAAAGTATTCGACGGAAATAAATTAGTGGCGCACGCGATTCGTGAATCAAGTAATTTGTACACAATGATTTTTTGTATAGTTATTGCCCCGGAAGTAAATACGGTCTCGCGTAGTTATTTAAAACTGTGGCACGAATGCCTTGGACACGTTAGTGTGAAATCTCTGTGTGAGATGGTAAAGAATAGTCCTGCCGAACTAGGTGAATTTATTCATTGCGACTTGGGTCGTCCAATGAATACTCTGTCAATTGGTGGAGCGAGATATTATATTTTATTTAAAGACAATGCTTCGACCTTTCATATAGTGATGTTTATATCTATCTATGCGGTACACAAGAGATTTACACAAAAGACTATGGGCTGAGGCAGTGAATACAGCTGTATATATTTTGAACAGAACTTCCTCAACTCAGACTCCTGGTTCAACTATTTTTGGAATTTGGCATAACAGAAAACCTACACGTCACCGTCTTAGGTTGTTTGCCAGCGAAGCATTCGTGCTTATCCCAAAAGAAAGAAGAACCAAGCTGGAAGCAAAAGGAAAGAAACAGATTCTTCTCGGGGACAAGAAACATCATGACGGGAGTATTCAACGCTACAAATCAAGGATTATGGTTAGAGGTTTTTCTCAAGTTGAAGGTATTGATTACGAAGAAACCTTTGCGCTAATTTTGAGATATGACACAATACGAGTTTTACTTGCGTTATCTGCAGCGAAAAGTCTCAAAATTTAGCAGTTTGACATAAAAACAGCTTTGCTTCATGGAGATCTAACAGAAAAAATTTACATAGATGTTCCCGACGGAGTCATGAAATCGACGAATCTCGTATGTAGACTGGAAAAGGCTCTATATGGACTTAAGCAGCCTCCTAGCTGCTGAAATCGAAAATTTGATAACTTTCTTCGCAATTTCAAATTTCAGCAGTGCCAAGCTGATAAGTGCGTCGCCGTTGCTGAACTCGAGGAAAAGGCGGTGATTCTCGTTTTCTACGTAGACGATGGTCTTATCTGTGCGGAAGATGATAAAACTCTATCAAAGGTTATAAGGGAATTGAAAAGTGTTTTTGAAGTGACTGTGAGCGAGCCTGGATACTATCTGGGAATGGAGATTAAGCAGGATCCAAAGGATGGATCAATTTTTCTCCATGGAACCATTTACATCGATTCTCTACTTAAAAGATTTAACCTGCAAGGCGCAAATAACAATAGCATACAAGCTGATCCGCGCGTGATGTTAACAACTGCTGATGAAGAAAATTATGTCACTTTTCAAAGTAAACTGCCGTACAGAGAAGCAATCGGATCTCTGATGTTTGTGGCTGTCACAACAAGACCGGACATAATGTTTGCCGCCAATCTTTTAAGCAAATTTTAGACTAATTTCAATAATAGTCACTGGAATGCTGTAAAACGTGTCTTCAAATACTTAAAAGAAACACGTGATATTGGAATCAAATACAAAAAGGACAATGAAAATAGAACTATCATCGGATATGCAGATGCTGATTACGCCAATGATCCAGAAAACAGACGTTCAACGAATAGATATGTTTTCCTGATGTGTGGACATATCAACGACAGTAATCAGTCTCTCTATCGACAAATGAAGCTGAGTATGTGTCTGCATTCAACGCAACAAGAGAAATAGTGTGGTTAAGGTATCTGCTCTCACAATTAAGTGAAAAGCAAATCAGTGCGACGACTTTGTGTATTGATAATCAAAGTTCCATCAAATTGATTAAAAATCTACTGTTTCACAAGCGTGCGAAGCACATTGATGTTTCTTATCATTTTGTGAGAGAAAAGTATGATAAGAATGTTATAAATATTAAGTATTTTCCTACAACAGAGCAATTAACTGATGTGTTCACAAAAGCTCTACCTAAAGTCTCTTTCCAAAAGATTCGTTCTTTGTTAGGGATGCAAAATCCCTTATAATTTGATCTTGATTACGAGTTTTGATACGTAAATTTATTTTACTTTTTTTTTAAATAGGCACTGAATTAGGGGGAGTATAGAGAATAATTTATGTGCCTATTTAATGCTACCTATAATATGTACTATCCTGAGCTAAGAGGCACTAAGATAACTTATTTGGCTTGATAAGATTTATAAGCTTGCAAAATTATATATGCTTTTACTTATTTTGCGATGTAAAAACTATGATATTGAATGAAATATGATTCTGTATATACGAGGGTAGTTCAATAAGTCCTTAGAATGACCAACAGATGGCGCGCGAATCGCTCCAAATCATCTGTTTTCAGTCAGCACCACTAACGACTAGATATATGGTGCAGTCACAGTCCACATCTTCTGAGTTTACGTGTTTTTATAACCAATTGAAAAAAAAATTGTTCGTTAAGAAAAATGGAAAAAAC
>NC_046662.1:31586842-31623978 GCF_010883055.1 Belonocnema kinseyi | reverse complement strand
TGGCGAGAAAAAAAATTCTCTTTCATCACGAGAACGCCCGAGTTCACACATGCTTCGTTTCAATGGCTAAAATTGAAGAACTAAAATTCGAATTGGTCGAACGTTATTAAAAGTGTGTGCAACGGGTAGTATATGCACTGAGTATAATAAATACGGGGGTGGGAGATTGGAAGGATGATCAGATAGGCAGAATGGACCCAGAGGCTAATTAGGTCTGGGTGTGGTGTTCCTCTAGGATCGGGATGCGAGCCAGGCGTCTAATTAGCCAATGCCTTGCGGCACGTTAAGTTGGCTGGTGGATGGTGGAAAAGGGACCAAGTTTATGTCGCACTTCATAAGCTGCTGGCAAGCGGTTAGACGGTTCATATGTGTGAAACAGAAAGAGAATAGAAAGATAAAGAGAAAGCGAAAACTGTGGATGACGAGTGGGTCTTTTTATTTAATTTTTATTGTTGGAGGGAAAAATAAAAATGAAAAGACGTGGGAGGGCTCTAAAACATAGACAGTTTAAACCCTGGATGGGTTGCGTCACGAAACATTTGGTCCCTTAAATCATTATGTGGGTGGGGATTTAAAGAGGGACAACGAGAAGGTCTTTTGCGCACAGTCAAAGTGGCGACTGTCGAGGATTAATGAGCCATTATGACGATGATGAGGTGGATCCTGACGGTTCAGGCTCTCGTGGAGAAAGAATTTGGGCAGGTTAAAAATGAATGATTCTCCAATAACTGAATTGATAGTAATATATTCAGAATGTGCGAAACATTCCAATTCCAACGATATTTAATTTGGCCATGAAGATAAAGAATAGAAAAAATAATCAATATCAAATTAAATATTGAGCTAAAGTTTCTTCAATTAAGGTTATTTAAATTTTCAACTTTCGTAGTGAAGTAATGTATCATTGGAATCAAAAATATGCGTAGATGCTGATTAAGCTATTTTTAAATTTCTCACTTCAATATTTAAATGTTTTAAATTTCCTAACTTTTACCTGTCTATGGACAAAATACCTCTGCTGGAGTGAGTTCACCCAATCTACGGTCGATGAACAAACAGAAAAGTAGTAGACAATTTAAAGCCCATTGCCCACCATTGTCGTAAATTAATGTAGAAAAGAGCTGCTCATGAAGTTGAAGAGCCTCACTTTTGAGTGGGGAAAATATCTCCAAACATCACACCTTTTTAAAAAATAAAACAATAAGCTGCGCGAAAAAAATTAGTTGTTCCGTAGGTCTTCTCTCGCGGAACAGAGTATACATAACGCGGCGTGCTGTTGGTTCACGTTTCCGGCAATAGTTCACGGCGATTCAAAGTTGCTGGTGGGAACCCGTGTCGCGGCTCGTGGATAAATTTTTACAACCTCACCGAGAGGTCTGTTTCTTTCCTCATCGCGAAGTTCTGCGACGTTGAAAGTTTTCCTGTGTAATTGTTTTCTTGCTTTTTGGAGATCCTGGATTTGATCATTCCACCATGTATCACCACACATTCTTCCTAAAACCGCGGTACTACACCCTTCTATCGCACGTCTAACAATGATATCCCGGAACTTATTCCATGTGCCCTCTATATGTTTGTTTCTTATTAGCGCCTCCCAAATTGCCCTACCTTTGTATTCGTATATCTTATTTTGAAAATGTATCGCACATCTAATTTCTGTAGGTTTTCAATTCGTTTTCTTGGTTCTCTTTTTTCTCCATGCCTGATCTAAGATTATTTTGGAAAAAAGAAGGTAATGATCAGTATTGCATTCAGAACCTCTCATGACCTTTGTTTCTTTCACTTGCTCTATTAGTCTTTCATCTGCAACAACAAAGTCAATTATACTGTGGCTATTTCCTTTAGACCAGGTGTACTTGGGAATCATTTTATGTCTAAACCAAGTGTTTGTAATAAACAGCCCCTTTTCTAAGCATAGGACAACTATTTCATCTCCGTTATGATTTGTCCTTGGATCTTCAAAATTATCTAGTACTGTTTCGGTATCCTGATTTTGGAAGCCCTCCCATTCATTGAAATCTCCTAGCAGAATTATTCTTTCAACATGATCGAAGATATTTATTGTGCCATTTAAAATACGCAGAAGGCGTCTCTTACTTATTTGGGATCACTATAAACTGGGCTACAGCAGACTATGATAAATAATTTTCTGATTCCTACTTTCATTCTAGCCCAAAGCAGTCTGGCAGATACGAAATCATGATCTCCGAGATGCTGCTTTGTTCTTCCATTCATCATATAGTGGAGAGTAAACTTCATAACGTCCGTCTCACCAAATTTCAGTGAATAAGTGGGGGGGCGAACTAATAACAGCCTTTAGCAGCGTTGTATTAGATGGGTGTTCAGGAAAGTTGATATATTCCGTAACAAAATCATAAAAACTACGTTTTATATGTTCGAACTTTGGCCGTTCTAATATCTGATAAACGCATTAATAAAATACGAAAACAAGAAACGCTTTCATATTTAAATATTATTTGTTTAATTATTTTTAATTTTTAATTAATTATTGATAAGATATCTTACAGTTTCCGTCAGGGTAAAATCAAAGATCTTTAGTAAAATTAGAAATCCCGATGTAATTTGCAATCTCAGGAAAGTTATTTTACAGACTCAATGCATTTTTACACGCTGCAACTGAATTTTCCCTGCTGAATGTAAAATTCGTATGAGGGAGTGTGGAATTTTATTTTTATCTAGTGTATTATATTTCACTGCTGTTCGAGCGTCCTTTTATTCACATCGGTAGAGGATGTAATTTCACAAAATTATAATTTTACACAAATCTTTTTTTACAGTCTAATTTGATGTCTATGCAAATTTTGGATTCACAATAATGGCTAAAAATTTAAGAATAAATTTAAATGCTAAACGACAAGTGTGTCCTCATTTTGTAACGGTGTATAGAAAAGCAATTTATAATATAGTTAATAACATATTTGTACAGTTAAAAAAATTGGCTGCTCTGCTGCAACTGCACTTTCCTGAATGAAATATTGAATTTTCTTATTTTCCACAGGAACGGGACAAGATATCATAAATGAGCAAAGAAATTTTTTGTACAAATTTTTTAACAGTGCAAAATATCTGCTTAGCACTTTTACTTATCTTCTTGAAATCTTTGAAATTTTTAAATTTTTTGATATTTGTATAGAATTTTGATAAGAAATTTGTCAAATCTTTTGAAATCCTAAAAATCTTTGTGAAATCTTTTGAAATATTTGTGAAATGTTCGAAATCTTGGTGAAACCTCTGAACTCTTGGAATCTTCTGAACAACTTTGAAATCGTTTAAGATCTTTAAAATCGTTTGAAATATTTTAATTCGTGTGTATCGTACCTTTTTTGAAATATGGCTGAATTTTTCTGAAAACAAAAATCCAAAATCGGTAAACCTTTTACAATTTATTTTGAATCTTGTTTTTTTATTTTACCTCAATGTTGCGCTGAAAGACTAGAAGAAGCAAGTTGACATTCATTGAGCTCGCGTGAAATCAAAAAGCTAGCAGAATTCGTGCCCGAAGACGCTTTTTAAGGCTCTCGCTGCTCTCGGCAGCTCTGGCGCGAAACTCTCAGCGGCAGTGTTAGCGGCGCCTTTATTGGCGGCTTAAAACTAATTTAATTTTAATTATGCGCAAACGGAATTCGGCTAAAAGGGAAGGTCCCCAGGTGATAAGCGCCTGAAAAAACCTTATTTGGCTTATTTGATAAAAAACATTATTAGCTCAGACTCGAACTTCTTTATCAAAATTGTGCTATAGCAGAAAACTAATATCAGAATCGTACTGAGCAACCCCAAAATTATAAAAAATGACTATTCGATACAATACTTTTCTACTTTTCTCACGCAGTGAGAAAAGCAGTGTATAAAATTGCATAATTATCATCCAGACTTGCGAATAATGTGTATATATGTTTATATACACATATATATCTTCTTAAATTATATAATTGTTTATTTTATGAGTGGCAGATTATTTAACGTCTACTTGTAATTCTTTTTCTATGATTATTGTCGATTGGGAAAAACAATTTGTTATAACTGAGACCAATTTGAATAATTGTTTCGGTCTTACTCATTTCTTTATTGATTTTTCCAGTTGGTGTTTAACCGGATTCTTATATTTAGGAATGTGGATTTTAAATTCCGAGATATTTTAGTTCGCCTGTTGAGATCCTCGGTTACAGCCAATGGGCTTGAGTGAGAAGAGAGCGGGAAGGAGAGCGAAGAAGAGTGAAAGCAAAAGGAGAGGAGCGCACATAGGAAAGATAGAGAGACAGAGACAGGCTGTGACGTAGGTAACTAAATAGGCTTTCTGTCAGGAAGATGAGCCTAAGTCATCTAGGATGAGCAAACAAATCTTCGGCATTTGGGGGCTCGCTAGCGAATCAGTAACTACACAGATGAGATTTCGGGATAGGTGATTAGATTGTATTCTTGACTCCAGGGCCTTTTTCTCCTTATCCTGGTGGAGCAGTGGGCAGGTGATTGGATCGTATCCTTATCTCCGAGGATGCGCCACACTGGGGTCTCAGTCTTCTGGTGCTGAAACTGTTTCCCAAATTTCGTTACTTGACTGATATGAAACTTTTTCGTCTGTTGCTTATCTCCACTCATTTTTATCTGGAACATATCAACCTTCCTGTCTATTATTTGGTCCCTCTTATGAATTTTTAATAAATTGAAATTCCCATGTATCTGTCAGCCGCTACTCCTTTATTTAATCATTCCGATCTTCTTAATTCGTACTTGTGTCTCTCCTATCGTGGTGGGTCTTCATTGCATACCGACGATTCTGAATCCTCCTCGTCCGCGCTGTAGTTCATTTTTGAAATCCCGTTCATTGAAGCTAATTTCTTGGTATCTTCGTTAGTGAAATTCGAAGACTGTGAAATCGCGTTTCTATTGGATACGTAATTTTGAACCTACTCACTTGTGTTATTTGAAAAAAAAACACTTCGACTAATCCTGACGCGTTCTATTTTTTTATTAAGAAGCCAAAAAGCTCTTTTCTCATCTGAGTAACAAACAAATATGATTTTTGGCCTTTTCATCCGGTTTCCTTATTTTTTTCTTAGGAAAGTGTTCGTAAGCTGTACCGTCAAAGATATTTAAATTACGTACATCCGGCGCTATTGCCTGTAATTACTGTCTTACTTAAGTATTTCTTATCCAGGTTTGCATTACACAGCATGCATCTGGACATCTCGAGAAGAGACAGATTTTTCCTCTTTGCAATTCAATTCTGTTCTGGTGACTCAGCTGCTGTTAATTTACTTTTGATTACTTTTCCCTTTAGGTATTCCTGTAGTTTTCCCCTCCTTGTTCTAACCGAATCAATTTTGGCTTTAAGTAAATAAAGTCTTCACAGCTTTGACGAATTTCTTGATAAATCCATTTGCCTAACTCTTTTATTGCATTAGGTGAACTTCCGTGTACCTGTTATAGTTGGCGATGATGGTCAGAACCTACCTTTTCTTTCCCAGTACCTGAGTTGACATTGGTCCGCAAACATCTGTAAGAAATCAGGTCAAAGGATTCGTGCGACTTAGTCATCGATTCTTTCGGAAAAGGTTTCCTGGCCTTTTTGACCTTAATCCTTGCACTTGATTGCACTCGGATCTCGATGCCCCGAAACTTCTATAACACGAGTGCTGACAATTTTTACTGTGCCATACCCTTTATTTGTCCGTCCTTGTCGCGTATGATGGAGCAATTATCCCCTTCAGTTCTACTGAAAACCTATTCTGTGTTAACTTTTTCACCGATAATGAGTTTGACCCTAGCTTAGGCCCATAAAGAGCATTAGAAGCTGTTCCAGTAATTTCCTTAAATCTTACCAGGCAATTTGAACATCCCAAACAACCTTATGAATTTCGACGCATTTTCCTTCATCTGCAAGCCCTACAAGTCATTTTCTAATTAAGTCAATTCCTTGGAAAAGATCTTTACTGTTTGACACGTGGCTTGTCGCTAAAAAGTCTGTTACTGAAACATAATTTATTTTCTTAGACTTGGAACCTTTTGTGTGTAACACACTCATTCCGCATTCCTGGGATCCTTAATTTCTAAAACTTCACTTTATCTTGCTGCATAGCAAGCATCCTCCTTATCTCCACATGTAACCTTATTGCATTCTCACTTTTACTTTGATATGCATCTTCCTTACTGGCTACTTTATTTTTAGGCCTTTCATACTCGTCAATCATTTTACTTTTCACCAAATTCAATGGTACATCATTGTTCCAAGAATTTCTTAACTAACGATTAGCATTTTGTAAGAATAAGGCACACTGTTTAAGAGCACATGGCCTTTAATTCTTTTTCTAGATATATTAGTTTACTCAGTATATTGAGCAATGATATCATGTGTTTCTCCATATCACTGTTTTCAGACAAATTGGTACTGGATAGTTTTGTGCATATACACGACACGTGACGTAGTTGACTTCTCTTCACACTCTGTCCAAGAATTTCATGCTTTCCGCGCTGTTTCGGTGTTCCTCGTATGTATTAATTGGTAGTCCTATAGGGTCTATACTTAGAAAATTTTTTATTCGTGCAATAAAGAATATAGATCTAAATGCACGTCGAAACCATTTATCCTGTTCACACAACTATCACCCCTGTTCACGTCACTCTATTCACAAGAATGTCGCTCTTGTTCACTTTACCCTGTTCACTAAAAAATATTGAATTTCACTTAAAACTTCTTCCTTTAATCTTTAGGATTTTATCTCTGGACTGATAACCTGTTTTATATTAGAGATTTACGCGGCAGCGTAAATAAAAGTCAAAGAAGCAATACTTTATTGTAAAGTAAATATCCGATATATTTTGTATTTAAAAAAGGGATCTTGATTCAGCACAAGCAAAAGGAAACTGTAAGAGACTGTCAATGTAAAATTATACAAAGCTGTGAATAAAGGGCTTTTCCGGTTCTTTCTCGACAGCTTTTTACGATGGAACTGACCCGGTGTTAGTCCCTTGGGTTCTTGTTAAGAGGCCAACCCCTTTTACTGCTTCCTTGAAGTAGAGAAAATAACGCTGAATCTTCAAAAAATTTTAGTTGAAATCAAAATGTAATATTTTAATTATGTTTTTTTTTAAATCTAGTTGGCTCTTTTCATTTTATTTTATATTGATATTATTTATATTTTTTAAAAAAATCGGGAAGTGATTCATTTTACGAAAAATGTCTACAAAGTAGTTTGTCCGTATTTAATTTTATAATTTTATTTTATTATATTGTTTATTCCTTGATAACAATTTTTTATTTTAGATTCTCGAACCACCAAACTTCTTAAATGTAACAACTTTTTTTAAATTATTTAGTATGGTTTTTTAAATACGAATTTAAAACTTTTTAAACTTATTTTTGGAGAATAATTATTTTATTCTCTTTTTTCTTATTTCATATCTTTTAATTTTGAAAATAGTTATTTTAAAGAAAGCAAGAAAAGGGGTAATCTCACGAAATTGTTTTTTTGGGAGGGCAAGTGAGGGAGGAGTAATAAGGAGTGGAAAAAAGAAATAAGAGGGGGGAAATAAGGGGAAAGAAAGCTAGGGAACTCTCTCTCTCTCTCTCTTTTCCTCCACACCGCTGATTACATTTTCCTCACTCCCCCACTTCGTACTTTTTTTTCTTCCTTCTACTCCCTTTCTCTGATTTCCCCTATCTTCCTTTTTCCTCAGCTACCCTCATGGCCCCTCTATTCCCCTTTTCATCTTGATTTCCTCAATTTCTCTTACTTCCTCTGCCCTCCACTCACTTCCGCACATTCGCCCCTTCTCACTTTCCATAATTTATCCTTCTCATCCTCATTTAGTCTCAGTTCCTCTCCCCTCCTTCCTCCTCATTTACCCTCTTCTCACCTAATTTTAGCCCCTACTTCCTTAGTTCTTTTTAATTCCCCTCATTTTTCTTTTTAACCCTTCCCATCATTTTCAAGACACTATCCTCACTTACTCTAATCCCTCCCCCCCTTACTTCCCTTGCTTTAAAAAAGTTACGAATGACGGACGGACGGACAGATTAACACCCACCAAAAACCATAAGGGCTTCAGCCTGGAGCTACGAAACATTAAAACGTAATCATTGAAAATAAAACTCGTACCTTATTTTTCAATTTCTGAATAAGGAGCCCAAGGCAAAATTTACACTTCACTAGATTCACTTGTTAACAGTAATTATAATTTTTGTTACAGTTACATAATTTTTATTTCAGTTTCTTTACTTTAGGGGTAATTGAAAAACTGTAATACTTAAAAACTCTTATATTTGTTTTACAGAAGCTCCTCGTGCTGCTGGTCTGCCGCCGTTAGTGCCAACGACAAACGAGCTAGTAGAAGTGTTCCTTCACGGAAAAAAGTATGGATTACGAGAATACAATCAGGAAAAGGTTTATCCTCATGGGACATATAAGGTTAAAGGTGATGATTCCAAAACTAAAATACAATGTATGAATAATATTAGAAAATTCTGCCAAACGGCTTAGAGGTTTCTCTTTATTATGGAATGTTTCGTGGCTGCACGGAGAAACTTTTGGTTGTGATTTTTGATACTATAATACTTATGTTCACAATAAGATAGTAGCAAGCCAGGATATAGCGCCTTGATTTCAAGAGTTACTATTGTGAATATTGAAATGTGAAGTTACTACGTTCATTGGAATATAATAATAAATAATTGAAGAAATGTCTAATTTTTTCAATAGAAAATATAAAAAACGGCCAAGCTCGAAAGATTTAAAAAAATATATATTTTATGCTAAGCTGAGATAGAAAAATATACTTAGAAGAAATCAGCGCCGGTGGGAATCGAAAACGGCTCTCCGGGACTGCAGAACGGTGATATTTTTCTTTGACTAAATAATTAAGCCGCGGGATAAAAAACCAGTCCTATGCTCGAAAATACGTAAAAGTATTGTCCGAGCGTCTCCAAACCGAAAAATAATTTTTTTGAAACAGTAAAATTGTCGAGAATAAGGACATATTCAAAATAATATAGCCATACCTACGTATTCATGAAAAATTTAATAATGGCTTATTATTTATTAATATTTAATTGGAGAATGAGTTCAATCGATAAATTTTTTTTCTTCTTTTCGCTGGTAAAAAGTATCTAGGTAATTTCGGCTTTGAAACAACTTCTTGTGAGTGAATTGTTAAAAAATTTTTATTGAAATTTATCGGAAAATACATCAATTCGTTAAAAATTTACTGAAATATTCGGATTTATAAAAAGTACATAACGTCTGCCCGCCCTGATAGCTGAATGCGTCACGAGGACTGTTCGGTCAGACAGCATTCTCAAAGTTCTGTTTGAATTCTTGTTAATAATTTGTGAGAAGGTCGGAGAGAAATTAGTTAACTGGATTTATCCTGGAAACTTCTGATTCTAAGGAAGACCTGTCAACTATAAAAAATACTCTATTTTTTGAATTCTAATTGTATAGTGAAATTTTGTTCCAAGCGTTTTATATTTTTGGACATAAATTACAAATTTTTATTCTCAATTTTATTCTCAATTAAATTATTACTTTAGCTGTAATAATATACCGTAGTACGAGGTGAACAGTTTCTTTGTGAAAACCACAATTATCTATTTTATTTTAAAGACAAATTCATTACTTTAGATATTTTTAGTACAACATAGGCTGCAGGTAATTCGGCGGTCATTCAACATACTAACAAAGGTTTCCATTTTCTTCAGAGTTCATTGTTTAGTAAACTTCAGCATCGTGCACGCGAAGATTATGCAATATTCTATCAAATATCTTTTTTTTATTTTACGTTTATCTTAATATACTGATTTCTCTCCTACCTCCTTTTAAAATATTAACTAAAAATCCAAACTTAATTCAGGAAAGCTGCTTGAACGAGCAGTCCTCGTGATGCATTAGCTAACAGCGAGGGTAAACGTTGAGTACTTTTTCCAAATATGAATAACTCAGTAAATTTTTAACGACCTGATATGAGATTTTCCGAGAAACTTCTTTCATCATTTTTAAACAAATCACTCACTGGCAGTTTTTTGAAAGTCGAATTTAGAGAAATACTTTTTACCGGCGAAAGCAAGAAAATACAATTATCGATTGAACTCATTTTGCAATTAAATTTTAATGAACAGTAAGCCATTGTTAATTTTTTTATAAATTTCTAGGCATTACTATAGTATATTGTATATTTCCTATAAGTACAAACTCATTTTAATAATATTTAGCCGAGTTAAAACGATTTAAGTATTAAAACTAAATTAAATCAGAGAGCAACATTCTTTTTATTATTTCGCTTTTATTATAAAAAATAAACGTTTCGCTAAAAAAATTCCAATAGGAAAAATTTTCGTTTCCTTATTCTCTACAATTATATATTTTTAAAAAATTGATTTTTTGATTTTAAACATTATCTTCTTTTAAGATGCTCGGGGATACATATACGAGCGTCGAAATGATTTTTTCATCCGGCGCACAGTGATAAATATGGGAAAAAATTCGAGCTACGTGACGATTTGAATCAAATTATTACATTTTTTTTCTATTTTTCTCTAAAAATGTCATATTTAATATTTCTAGTGAGAGATTTATTATTACTACCCATATATATATTTTTTAATTAACCGTGAAACAACCTGCCTCAACATAAATAACAATTGTTTGAAAATAACGCAGGGAACTACAAAATATTATCAGGAGTCTACATAGAGTTGACTAGGTGTACTATATGTTTTTTGGGTCACTGAATACGAATTCATCCTCAGAATGACTGCAGCATGTCCGGATTTTGATTAAAGTTAAAAAACAACAACAAAAAATTAAAAAACAATATATATATATATGGGTAGTCATAACAATTCTCTTACTAGAAATATTAAATATAACATTTTTAGAAAAGAATACAAAATTTTTTTATTGTTTGATTAAAATTTTCACGTGGCTCGATTTTTTCCTCATATTTATTACTGTACAGCATCTTAATTATTAGAATTAGGAATTTTATACATCTTACGAATCTCGACGCATATGGCGCCATTCTGCACTAAATTTACTAAGTACCCTTTTTTTCTAAAAATATTCCAACTGTGATTGGCTACCGAAAATTTTTTTCACTTAAGACGCTCTACCCGTTGGGGCGTGCTTCTCATATTTCTGTATTTTTCGCACACTCAACTCAGAATCTTGAACGCGATCGTGACCTGAAGAGGTCAAAGTGATCCTAGATTCGGATTTGGCTACCCCAAAAACATCAGATAGTAAGAGTTTTACTCCATTCGAAATGTTTTCTTCATTTTTACCCTAACTTGATTCTTGTAAATATCAATATTATAATGCCAAATTTTACAACCAACTGTTTTTAGGGTGGATCTAACGTGCTCTATAAAAAGTTCTTAATCGCAGTGAAGTGCATTTATGATACATTGAATATGATACATTTATGATATGATAATTAATGGAATTTTTAACAAAATCAGTGACTGTACTTTTCTTACATGATCAGTTGTATCGGGACGTAAAGTTCTGGAATATTTTCATCCTGAACTAGTCATACCTGCTCCTCATGATAAGCTCGCCGATTTCGTAACCCTAGAGATTTATGCAGTAGTCCATTCAGATGGTTTTACTTATGGAACATCTCCAAGCGGTTCTCAAGGTAATTGAAAAATCAATTATTTAATACATATTTAGTTTCTTTAGAGCAGCACATAAGAATTCATTAGTTACGTAAATCTCTAGAGAATTATTCAATATTTTTACTAAATGTCTCTAGAAAAATAAAATTAGGATTTTTCACTATTTCATTAAAATGCTAAAAAATTATTATTTTCTTAATCATCCTGTCAGTTACTAATTGAATAAAAAAATTTCCTTATCTATTTATTATCCAGGGAGGCTCCTGAGACCTCGTCAAGGAACTATACTGTTACGCGGTGAAACAGGCAGTGAACGTCGTTTTGCATTATATGAGGACGGTTTTCGCATGTTAAAACCCAGTTTCCAGTTTCCTCACTCTCCAAGAACGTAAAAACTTACGTATAATTTGAGCCAATAATATATTGAATAATTTTGCCTGAAAAGGCCCTCTTTCAAAGAAATTAGGGTTGCTTTCGGGCTCTATAAAATTTACTTCATCCTAGGCTAATTATACCTATATTGAAGAAGGGTTCTTAATAAGCGGTTGATCTTAGCCCTATTTTACCGCAGTTTCTCTGAACCTTTCTTGCAATAAATATACGAAACATTTTCAAATTTTGACACCTCCTGAATTGTCAGAAAAATATTCATCAAAGGAGCACATATTACTTAAAATATAATACTTTCTCTTGTCTTATTAAATCCCCCTATTTGATAACCTGTACAGTTAAAAATAAGAAGTCCATGAAATCAAATTGAATATTTAATAAAGTAGAATAGGTAAGGGAAAGGATTGATATTCATAAGTGCTCGAAAAGGGATATTAGTTGAAAAAAATGAAAATTGTTTAAGTAATGCGTGATTGGGTATTCATCTATGAACTGATCATTTATTCTTTTTGTGGATATTTTTTTTAAAGATTTACGAGTGTCGATCTTCGTTTTAATTTTGTTATACATTCTTTAATTTATAATTTATTACTTGTTTGGAGTTTTTCTTTCTTTTATTGATAATAACCATATTGTGTGGACATTCTCAATTATATTATTAGCTTCTATTCTGTCATTCTTATTATCATTCTTGAGATTATTCTACCAGGAATTTTTACCAAAAGGTTTTGTTTTTCTTTCGAGTTTCAGATTTACAGATTGTAAGACTTAATACTAGAAAAAATAAATTTGGTAGATTTTATTAACAGTCAGCTTTAGCATGTATGAGGCTTGTGGAGCGGAAAAGCTAGGCTGGCCCTCTCCGGTATGGATGAAAATAGAGTAACCTGATTGTTCCGTACCATCAGATAAGGGATATCTTGTTAAAAATTAGCAATAAGCTCTAACATTCGGACTGGCATACCTCGCTAGACCGAATTGCATAATGGTAACGCGGTCCACTGCTACAGGAGCTACAGGAGCTAGAGGTTTCCTCTAGGTCTTAAGAAAAATTAAAGTAGCAGTTCAAAAACAACTCAAGCTATCTTATCTCGAACAACCTTAGCTCTTTTAAGAACAAGTTTCCAAATCCTTTATCACTATTTTTAGAAATTTCAGGACAACAAAGTACTATCTGCAAGTATCCAGGATGCGGCAATGCCTACAGGGAGATTTTCCTCCAGATGGTCACAATCGATCCTTTTCCCTAGACAGTAGCTATCTTTATTTTAGTCCAGACGTCAACCCTATTTCCATCGGATCGGCGAGGTCCATTCGATTTTTTTTTATTCTTATGGAAAATGATATCCTAATTCCAAAATCGTGTAGCAGAACTATGGCAAATGTCCCGTTCTCGAGATATTTAAAATTAATTATTTTTTTATAAATGTTGGATTAAACATTTAAAATTTGAAATTTTTGAAATTTTTCGTACTCCTCTTGTTAGACAAACTCGTGAGAAACAATAGTTTTTTCGGTGTTTGTTTGCTCCGACGAATATTTATACACAATTTTGTAATGAACACTGTTCCTCTAAAGTTAATAATTTGCAAGAAAACAAAACTTTTGTTATAAGTCATTTTATCATGTTACAACAAAAAGTAATTTTTCATTGAGCTAATTAATATTAGAGGCAAAATTTCTGCAGGAAACTATACTCACATACTTGATAAATAATAGTTTATCGGAAATAATCATGAAATTGTTTAAATTTATGCAAATTGGGATGATTGTTTAATTTGTTTACTTTGCGTTGATGTAATTCTTTCCCAAAAAGAGATAAAGGTGTGAAAATTGGTGTTCTTATTCTTTGAAGCTGCACTAATATTGTGGTATAAGCAAAAATTTCACAATTTAAATATAAGGAACCACACGATTGTTTAAATTTTGAGCGCCTATCTATGCTTCTGCTTGTGGTATAAAGCCGGGATAAATACTGGAAATTTTCCAAAATTACTACGAATTTAGTCATATCAATTAATTTGTCATTTTTTCGTTCCTTGAAAAGGTATTAAACTCTAATTTTTTTAGAGGACGACAATAGACCGATTAGTAAGGCTGTGAACTAGGATGCAGGTCAAGCTGTATCACAGATTTCGACAGCGCAAAAACGAACCATTTACTCTATCACAGAATTAATATATACACAAACACAACTTTTTAAACAACTGTTATTATTCTAAAAGTTTCATTGTGAACTTTGTGATTTTATTCATTACTTATAGTTGACTTTATCATTATATATGTTATACAATGGTTAAAACTGTGTGCATTATTTGTAATTTATATTTACATAATAAATTACATACATAATTTCAATTACTCATAAAAAATGAACTTTACATTTTTTGCAGCCTCTTGCGAAGAAGATGAAAATTAGTTTGGTCACAAAACTGTTAATACGTAATGCTTATGAAAATGTAATTTTTAAGTTTTGAAATTTTTTCAGTTACCTCCTTCAAAAATTGTACCCTTCATTTATGAACACAATAACCATTTGCAAATATTAGTACTACAGGTTGTTTTGAAATTATTACACTAGTGTGTAAATATAAATTACAATTAATACACACACTTTTAACTATTGTATATATAATGATAAAGTGAATTATAAGTAATGCATAAAATCACAAAGTTCACAATGAAACTTTTTGAATAATAACTGTTTTTTAAAAACTAGTGTTTTGGTAAACATTAATTCTGTGATAAAGTAAGTGATTCATTTTTACGTTGTCGAAATCTGTGATACAGCTTCAGTGTGCCCACGTAACCCTTGCATAGCATCGACGGCCCCTACGCCTTTGGGTCTAGGGGCTACGAGCCATGTGCGCGCCTTGGCCTTCCTTCCAGTTTAAAGACTCACTAATGGGCTTATTGCCACCCTAAGAAAAAATTACAGTTTAATAACTTTTCAAGGAAATGAAAAAAAACAACAATAAATTAATTGATATGACTAAATTCGTAGTAATTTTGAAAAATTTTCAGTTTTTATCCCGTCTTTCTACCACAAGCAGAAGCATAGATAGGCGCTCAAAATTTAAACAATCGTGTGGTTCCTTATATTTAAATTGTGAAATTTTTTCTTATACCACAATATTAGCACTGCTTCAAAGAATGAGTATACCAATTTTTACACCTTTATCTCTTTTTGGGAAAGAATTACATCAACTCAAAGTAAACAAATTGAACAATCATCCCAATTTGCATAAATTTAAACAATTTCATGATTATTCCCGATAAACTATTATTTATCAAGTATATGAGTATAGTTTCCTGCAGAAATTTTGCCTCTAATATTAATTAGCTCAATGAAAAATTACTTTTAGTTGTAACATGATAAAATGACCTATAACAAAAGATCTGTTTTCTTGCAAATTATCAACTTTAGAGGAACATTGTTAATTAGAAAATTGTGTATTTCAGTTGGCACTTTCAAAATATCCTAACTTTTTTCCATCCGTGAAATACTTTTTTGTTTATTGATAAAAATATTTTTTATCACTTACTTCACACTTTAATTAATTTTGTGCGATAAATATTCGTCGGAACGCAAAGCACTGAAACGCCATTATATTTAAATAAGCTGAATCAATTTCGTCATATAATTTTAAAAATATGGAAAAAAGTTCATAAAAATCTGTTAATATTTTCACTAAATTTGTCCGAGAAAATCCGTTATTGGACAAATTTGCAGCGTAACAAAAATGCAATAACTTTTGAATTTATTAACCGATTTTTTTTCTATCTTTTATAACTGTTCTCTTCATAATTCAGAAAATATAGCGCTTCCTATTCCAATTCGCTAATGAATATTTTACTAAATTTTCCATTATTCCTAATTGGCTCTAATGTTCCAACAATGGGAAGGTCGAGCGCGGTAAGACAGCACATGCCTGCATCACAGGCAGTAAAGTGGTTCCCCTTGGGTTTAAGTATTATGAAAAAATTTTGAGGGTGGCGGCCCTACCGCTCTCTAGAAAGAGCGAAAAAAGTTTGGGAATCGCTGCTTTAGACAGACGTCATAATTCTGACCGTCCGCGAAGAAAGGAATCTATTGCGTCAAGGCTGAATTGTACAGCACCGTCCGTCGTAGCTAAGGACCCTCTAGATCAACGATTCCCAAACTAGTACCGCCGGTCCACTGCGACCAGAAGGCTACTTTTCTCGACTTTCGTGTATCTACCACGAATGACCCTTTCATTGTTATGAACTTGCAATAACTGAAATTCTAAAGACTTAGCTCAATTAAATTTTAATTGGCTGAATGAACTTCGTAATATAATTTAAAGAAAATGAAAACAAAGTTTTTGAAAATCGGTTGATATCCAAACTAATAAATGAAATATTTACAAATCTTGTAAATGCATTCAAAAACCTTGTTTTCATTTTCTTTAAATTACATCACGAGATTTATTCAGCCAATTAAAATTTAATTGCGTTCAGTCTTTATAATTTCAGTTATTGCAAGTTTATAACAATGAAAGGGTCATTCGTGGTAGGTACACGAAAGTCCAGGAAAGTAGCCTTCTGCTCGCAGCGGGGAGCCTGCCTCGGAGCCTGTCTAGCTCCCCGGCCCGGTGTGGCATCCCCCTACCGCCGGGTAGTCACCCTACCCAGGGTAGCAGTTTAGGATGCGCTGCTCTAGAGACGTATTTTATTAAAAAGTTGTCGTTTTTTAATAAATAATCTTACTTTCACGTTGTAAATTCATTTTTTTGTGAAAGATGTATTACTTTAGTTAAAAATGTATTTCTTGAACTGAAAACATCAATATTCCAAATTTTTCATTACAAATTTATCTTTTTGATAGAAATTTAAAACTTTTGCTTAAAAATTCAATTATATGTTCAAAAATTTTTTTCTTTGTAGTACATTGTTAGCCTAAAGGCTAAGCACCTTGATGAAAGATTTATTTCTTTAGTTCAAAATGTAACTGTTTTGCAGAAAACTTGTTTTTGTCTATTTAAAAATAAATTTTTGAACTGCAAATCTAACTATTCTTAGTTTGCTCCATAATTGGTATTTTTTTCCAAATTTCTGTACATAGATTTGAAAAAAGGAATTCTTAAGTTTAAAATTAATGTGCAATAAATAACCTCGACCATTTTGACATTTCCTTCTAAATTCAATGTTCAAACTTTCATTGACAGTGTGGCGATTAGAGCGCTTTTACGGAATAGAAGAATAGTTGCAAGAAATAATAACAGTATACAACTCAATGAATATAAAACCTGTGTTGATAAAACTTAATTTCTTCTTATGCTTCAAATGATGGATTCCCCCAGATTGTCAAAATTAGCTTGCAAAGCTTATTTCAGGTAGACCTCAAAAATACACCAATGTTCGTGTACTGTTGAGGAACAGAATTTTCACATGTAACACTTATTAAATATTAAAATAAAGAATCACTCTAACATACATAATTGAACCACAGATCAAAAATTCTATACTTTGTAGGGGCTTTTCGGTCGAAACCCCACTTTTTACATTTATGCGTGTAACTTCGAAAACTTGTTAAGCATTCGTGGAACTTTTATTAGTAAATATAATGGCCTGTCTAATTTGCCATACTGTGAAATGAAAATCAAAGACAAAGTCTAAAGCAAATCGATACACTCTTATCAAATATTATTCCAATCATAAATGAATTTGCTAAATCTTTATTTTTGTGAATAGAAGTTCCACGCATGTTCTAAATGTCGAACTGATATTCTTTCCAATTATTAAAATTTTAGGAAATATACTCCTAATATAATTGACATAATTAAAAAATATTTCTGATATTGATGTGAATATTTTTCAAAATATTTATATTACATTAATTGATTTCAATTTGTATGAAAATGGTAAAATCGTTTCAATCTTGTAAAAGTAAAGCAAATGTCTTATTTTTGTCTATTTTTAGTTTTGTAAATCACTTTTAACTTGATGGTAAGTATTATTTTGTCTATAAAAATTATGTTCTATCTTTTTTTATCCTCTCATCATGATTCCATTCCATTTAATTTCCTGATTATGATGCATTAACTTGAAAGAGGTTTCCAGAATAAAAAATTAAATAAAACTTCAGTTGTCAGTTAACTTTTTTGAAAATCAAACAATTTTACTATTTTCTGTAATTTGGCAGTGTTCTTAGCTTATTAAGTAGAAAACTATAAGTTATAACAAAGAATAACTTTAAACGGTAAAATTAACATTAATCGTTTCAGAACTTATTTAAATCAACCGCATCTGCTGTATAATGAAGTTTAGTTTATTATTTTTATCTGCTATAATTTTTGGGTTCATAGAAAAATTAGTTGAATAATCAAAATTTAGGGATGTTGAGCTTGAATTGAAACCGAACAGAAAACATTAACCTATAATATATTTAGATTTATTATTTAAAAGCTGTGTCGAAATAAGTCCAGAGTCCCGCTCATTTTTTTACATTCTATCAATGGATTAAGGATACATGTCAAGCAGGATAAACATTTCAACTTAAATGAAAAGCATTGATCTAAACCTCTGATTACTAAGACATTATTTATCAATTTGAATTTAAAGAAGGTTAACAAAGTACATCTGGTTTTAAGTCTTGCTGAAATGTATTTTGGAATTTTAGTTCAATTAATCTAGTTAACAAACTTGAACTTTATTTTGAAACCCAAAACAAAATGTGTATTTTGAAACAGTTGACGCTAGAAAATGTATTGCGAAGAACCTGTATGAGTTTCTGTATCTGATCTTCAACCTAATTAGAAAAAATGTGGCGATTAATGTATTATTTTTAAACGTAAACGAAATATAGTAGAACGCGTGGTTTCAAGATTGGCCTCGGAATGTTATATCAATGTAGCCTTCAGATAACAAGACTATGTTAATCTTGTTGTGCCACATAAGTAGTACGACTTTACGATATAGTTTTTGAAATTATATGATTCACAAGAAAGTACATATTGTTGAAAATATGTTTTCTTTTTCTGGGTAGAATTCAATGAGATGGTCGAAAAATCATAGCGATATTTTGATTGTAATTATATTGACACATTTTGAATTCAGATTTTTATAAAAAAAACCTACTTCGAAAATGGTATAATGCAACATCAGATACAAATTACTCTATTTTAATCTATTTTATCAAGCTCTAGATTATTGAAATAATTAAAATATTAAATGACCTTAAGTTAGGCGAACTTTATAAGCGATTATATGAGTCATCAGATCAAGTACATTCTGCTTGATCATCTCACAGTTTTCAAAATATTTAAAATTCATAAAATAAAAAGCGTGACTAGCGGCTCTGTTGTTTTTCGGCACGTATATTCTGAAGTTTCTTTTTTGTAGCAATGAAAGTATGCTTCATGTAAAGCTTTATTGTCATAGGCTTAGTCCATCGCCTAAATGGGAACAATAATTTTTTCAATAACAAGATAATGGTCAGTATATATACAAGTAAATCACTTCCGCATCTTGTTGATTAATTTTTTTTAAAGAAGCAGTTCTATGTGTCTACAGAGATGCGGATTTCCTTCTATACACTTATTTTCACTTTCGTGATGGTTCTTAATAGTGTTCGTAAGTAGAAAAATATAACACTTAGTCATTGATATATTAAAAAGTCCAACATCAACTATACCCGAAACTTTTTCTTTAACTTTGAAACAATTAAAACATAGCTTATATTAGCGCATATAATGTTAATAAAAAAGGAAAATGTTTTTTTTTTTTAATTTACAAAATAAAGACATTTGACGGTATGCTTTCATTCCGTTCGTTCAAATTTCAATCCTAGGACAACTGTACTTTGATTAATTATTCTAGAACATTTTTAATCTGCCTCTATTTGAACAATTTTTTGGTACTATAATTTATTATTCAATTCTCAATAGAGAAGGTATCAGATTTGTGTACAACTAGAGTAAAACTCTTCTATAGCTCCAATTTTGGGTTGACAGTGAGTGGCAACTAACTCATTATAGCCCGCTTCGCGTTTGTGTTTTCACGCCTGAATGCTCGCCTGAGTGACAACCGCAGACACCGCGCACCCGGCGCAGCTCTTGTGACACCTTTCTGCGGCGCGGCGTCAATTCTCGGAAGGTATATAGAAGAGGGGGGGGGGCTATTGAAGGGTTCACTGTATTAGATTCGATACAACTTTCGAAAAAAATATATTTTAAAAATACGTTTTTTCAAAATGATTTTTTTTAGTGAGCATTAGGTTCATTAACATTGGAATCAGATATTATAAAATTATTCACGCTACACATTAATGAAGAAAGCTTTTGACGCCTTTTGGCGATGCACCCATTTTCCATCTTTCTTGTAACTAGAAATATTCCTAAACAAAGTGAAAGAACGCGAATTAATTTTTACAAATGAGGAATAGCACAATAGCAAATATATACTAGATATAAAAATAAAAAAAATTATATTTTTTATTTATTAAATAACAAGAATTTAATTTCATTTTAAAAAATTATAAAACAATTATCGAGCATATTTTAAATCTTTTGAAAAATTCATTGAAATCTCTCAAAATAACCTAAAATAATTGAAATCATCTTGAATTCCTATAAACTATAAAAGACAATTAAAAAATTCTAAGAATCTTTTTAAAATACTTAAAGCTCATAAAAGTGCCTGCGAATCTTTCAAAATACCTTCAAATATTTAACATCCTTCGAAATCGCATTAAATTACTAGAATCCATTTAAAACTTCTTTATGATCTTCTAAAATAACCCCAAATATTTTAAATCATTTAAAATCTTTTGCAATTTTTCAAATATCTGAAAAATGCCAAGGAATTTGAACAAATATTCTGAAATATTTCAAATCCTTTCATCATTTCGTCAATTGATCCTCTCAGGATCAACGAAATAAAAA
Source organism: Belonocnema kinseyi (assembly GCF_010883055.1). Taxonomy (NCBI): domain Eukaryota; kingdom Metazoa; phylum Arthropoda; class Insecta; order Hymenoptera; family Cynipidae; genus Belonocnema; species Belonocnema kinseyi. The sequence goes on along the minus strand of NC_046662.1, from coordinate 31,603,050 downwards.
CTGTTAAAGATTTGAATAATCAATTGACTTAAGTAGAAGTGAAGAAAGTTAGAAGATGTTAGTGAATTATTGGTGCGTGATTGTTAATTTGCGCGCTTTGCGCTCGATCATGTATTTATTTCGCACTTCGCGCTCGATTTGGTATTTACCTCACGCTACACGCTCGGACTTTGTATTTTTCGCACATTCGCATATTCGCGCTCGGTCCTAGCATTTCTACTACATTCGTGCACAGGCCTTTCAAAATTAAAGATTAACGAATCGACAACTGTAATTTTGCGATTGTGAACTCTCTATTGTTAAAGCTCTTCCGGCTCCAGCGAACCCATTCTTATCACGTGTATCCTGCATCGCTCTTGATTTTGCCCGAAGCATAAAATTTTCTACATTATGCTCAACACTTTTATGTCAAATATAAGACATTTTTTATGTACCCCCATCTGAAGTTATATATTTAGATTTTGCAAAATAAATTACAAATTCTATTTGTCATAATTACTTTAATATTTGTTTTTTATTTCGCTTTAAATTTTATTCTTAGCTGCGCTAAAACATGTATAATTTTAATTAATTTATATCATGACGGTTTATAATATGCATGGAAATTGAAACAGTCTTATTCTTATTGCTGTGTTTATATAATTTTTTTTAATCTTGTTTTTTACGATTAAAAAAAATTACGCTTTCTTTCAAAAAATACTCGTAAAAAAAATGTAAATCTTTTTTGGTTGAATAAATTTTGTCTCGTCTCACTTATTCTCGTAGTTTTTAAAAAATAAAACAAAACTACTTATCCTACAGAAAAGCAATTTTCGAACAATATTGTATGACCTTGAAACAGTAACGTTTTGCTTTTCCGGACGTTTTGCCATACCACGCTTTTTTGGCTGCAAATGTTCATTTTCCTTTGGTTTTTTGGATTTTGCAAATGCTATAACTTCAGTAATTTTTATTTTATTAAAACAAGTAATAAGGATAAATTATTCATGTTTCGGTCTACTGTAAATATATAATGTCCTTATTAAATCTAGGATGGCTCAAAAAGGCTTATATTCTAGAGGGCAACGAGCCCCCCAATGTCATTCCAAATCCGAAAAAAGAAATTCCCGAGTTTTCAATTTTTCGATTTTAAAAGGTGCCGGTTTTAACTTAAAGTTTCCCATGTACAATGCATGGGGAAAAATCACTATTTTGAGTTTTTGGAATAATTATTTAGGGTTTGCAAAAATGTGACGGGAAATTATAAGGGTCTGTAGAGAATTATCCAACGAAAAAATTCATGTATCATATATATATATTCGTTTGACATCCCTAACACAACCCCACAAGTACCTTTAAACTACCCTTGAAACAAAAAATGTCAATTCTTCATGAAATCGACATTTTGAGCACTGTATTCTGGTCTTTCTTTGCTTAAAATTATTGATATTGGTCTAAAAATTATTAGTATCCGTCTAGTAGAATATTTAATAACATTGGTTAATTAGTGTTTTATTATTTTAACAAATGGGATTTGTTTATTTATATTTTTTAAATTCTTTTTTCCTAGAATGATTACTATTGGTCTAGTTGAATATTTATTAACATTATTTAATTCATTTACAATTATTTAAACAAAAGGTATTTGTTTAAATAATTTCATTTCGATTTTTGAAAAATAAAAATTAATAAAGTTTGTCTAGTGGAATAGTTATCAGTAATAATTAATAACTAATTAATAATTTATTTAATAATAATTAATTTATCAGTAATATTTAAGTACTAATTTTTTTTTTAACTAAAATTCGCCAAGCAATGTTGATAAATATTCGACTGAAGAAATATTAAGAATTTTTAATGCAAAAATATTTACAAAAATTTTATTTGTTTAAACAATTGGAAGTTAACTAACTAATGTTCATAAATATTCCATTAGACCAATAATAATCATTTTTTAAGAAAAAAACAAAGTTTCGAAAAAATTGTTTAAGCAAAGCCCATTTGTTTAAATAATAAAACATTAATCAACCAATGTTAATAAATAATCTACTAGACTAATAGTAATAATTTTTAGGGAAAAAAGCGAATTTTCGAGAAAAAAAATAATTTAAAACAAATTACATTTGTTTATATAATTAAAATTAATTAACCAATGATAATAAATATATCCATTAGACCAATATTATTGATTTTAAGTACAAAAATACGAGAATAGAGTGTTAAACAGGTCGAATTAATGAAAAATGGGCATTTTTGGTTTTAAGGGTAGTTTTCAGGTAATCGTGGGGGTGTGTTAGGGGTGTCAAACCTATATGGCTGATAGATGAAATTCTTCGTTGCATAATTTTCTACAGACCCCTATACTTTCCCGTCCCATTTTTTTAAACCGTAAAACATTATTCTAAAAACTCAAAAAAGTGATTTTTCCCCATGCATTTTACATGAGAAACTTCAAGTCAAAACTGGCACCTGTTAAAATAAAAAAATAAAGAAATAAAAAATTAGGGAATTTCTTTTTCCGGATTTGGAATAAAATAGGGCGGATCGTTGCCCTCTAGTAGTATGTAACAAATTTTGCCATGTCTGTAGGTTTTTAGTTTCTAGTATGATAACTTCTTAAAGAATTCGCGGATTGGATTGTACTTCGGAATACTGTTCAGTGTCCTAAGCTAAAGGTCAAATTCGTTAATCAGCCATGTTGGATAAAATATCAAAAATTGAATAACAATTTTTAAGAGCACTCAATGCAAAATGCAAAAATTCTCTGTACAGTTGTTTGTACACTGAAAGAAATTTTATAATAATACTTAAAATTTCAATATTCATAACTGATATAGTCGATTACGATTTAGAGAAATCGTGTAAATATTAAAATTATTGTTAACGTAATTCCGAAACTTTAAAATTAGAATAGAAAAACTTAATATATTTAGAACAAGAATTGGTATATTCAATAGCAAAGATTGATATCTTATGTATAAAAAGGCAGAATAAGAAAAATTGATAATGACATATTCAAATAAAAAGCTATTATAGGAATTAATAGATTGAGGCTACATTCTACAAATTAATATAGTCAAAGAGAAAGTGAAAGGTAATAAGAGATATTTTTATTTTCTGTGATAGATGCTAACACAAACTGTAATCTTCAGTTGAGAAAATTGGAAAACACTATATCAAAAAATCCGAATAGCTCCGATAGTCTCCCGAGGTTAGCCGAATCTGCCGATTGTACCTCAAAGCCGAGCGCTCACGATGTGAATCGGAGAACTTCGTGTTTCCCGCTAAACTAGTCAAGATTCATGTATGGACACGTGTTTTCCAGTGTGTTGTTTTTAAGGGAAGAGTGATATTAATTGGCTAAATTATACATTTTTGGTGATATTCAACTTACAAATTATAAAAATTATTAGTTGAAAATTTCAAGGATATCACCAATCAGGTATTGAGCATCAGATTACAAAGCATTGCTAAAGATTCTAGAAGGTTTCAATATATTTCAAAGATTTAGAAATATTTAAAAGGATTTTTGAACGTTTTACAAATATTTTATTGATTTGGACGATTTAAAAGATGCGTATACATTGGGGTGGTCCAAAATCATACCTTTTGACATTTTTTTTGGATTACAGGGCATCCCACCCCTCACCCCATTGTGAGCTTACCGGGAAAATAATCCCTCCAAGTTTGAGCCAAATCGGTTAATATTAGGACGTGCCGCAAAGGCCCTGAAAATCCCATAAGATTAACATGGGGAAATTTTAGTTTTCGGAACAATGGGATTCAGCTTTGTGGATATAAACTTGGCTTGCGGGAGATATTAAGAATTTTTTAAAGTGTCTCTAATAAATCATTTCCATTAAATTACTTAAAATTTTGATGCCCCCCCCCCCTTGTGGAGCCCCAAAAATGCCTAAAAAAACTGAAATTGACAATTTTGACTAAAATTTACACATAAATGAATTGTTTTTCTTTTTTTTTGACATAAATTATCTTTTTTTGTCAAGTGAAATTATTTAAGTATTTTTCAACTTATTGACAATTGTTTGAACAATTTATTTTTGTTTAAATATGTTTGTTTGCACCTACTTATTGAAAGGTACATTTTTTATGTTTGATTATACAATTGGACATTTTCAGGAATAATTATCTTTGTTTCAAGCATTTAGTATTTGTTTAAACAATTAATTATTACTGAATTGTAACTTTTTCTTAAAAATAGGTATAAAACTCTAGTTTGAAAAAAAATTAGTTAGCTTTGCTGCTTATTATTAAATATCTGCGTCATTCAGATACTAGTACCTTATTTTGTAATAAATTCCTATATGTTTAAATAAATTTTGTTTGTTTAAAGCATTTTTTTCAAAAATAAATTTTTGAATTTTATGTATTTTTGCAATTAATGTGGTAATTTTTCTTTGTTAAGAGTAAAATTTTGTGTTTTAATTTCCAGTGACGTTCAAAACATACAGATATTTCTAATTCCTTTGAGATACTAACATCTAATCTGTAAGATCAATATAAACAAAAAAACTTACTTTGAGCTTTTAGAGGACAAATCAGTCTATCTACGAGGGTGATTTAAATGAAAAAATTATAAAAATAATTTGAGAACGACAAAATTGAATGTAATTTTTATAAAATGAAGACTTACTAAAAAAATTAACTTTTCATGACCAATGTAAAAAATTTTATGAACAAATATTAGTTATTTAAATCATTTGCTTAACTTTTAAATATTTAACAATAAACGATATAATTAATGGAATTGAGACCAAAATCAGATTTTTGAATCACAATTTGCAATAACATGTTACAACGTTTAAACGTTTAAACGAATACTAAGTGCTTGAAACAAAGATCATCATTCCTAAAAATGACCAATTGTCCAATCAAACATAAAAAATCTACCTTTAATAAGTAGGTGCATAAAAAATTATTTAAACAAAAATAAATTGTTTAAACAATTGTTAATTAGTTGAAAAATATTTAAAACTATTGCACTTGGCAAAAAAAATAATATATGGCAAAAGAATTCAAATATTTCAAAGACGTTACACTATCAAATAAGGTTCTAACAAATTTGAGAAGATTTTAAACGTTTCAATGATTTCAAACTAACACAAAAGGTTCAAAAACAAATTTTGAACTAAGCATTCACAAATACGTTATAAAAATTTTACAAAGATTTCAGTTATTTTAAAAATTTTAGGGATTCCAAATATTTTACAAAAATTGAGAATGATTTTTAAAAAATTCACAGAAATTTCAAGATTTCACAAAGATTTTAAGTACTTCAAGAGACTTTAATGAATTGACAAAGATTTTAAAAGGTTTAAAAGATGTCAAGGATTTCAAAGACAACTTGTATCCGCAAAAAATAAGGAATTATTTTATTCATAGCTCTTTTTTCTTATATATGGTTGGCCTTGTAATTGTATAATAATATACTTCATTTATACAAAATTTGTATTAAGTTCAGAGCACCCACAATTTTTGATTCAGCACTGTTACTCGTATTACCAAGCCGAATGTGAGGCGGGAACGAAGTGATTGAAAAAAAATGAAAAACCTATAGATATTTTTGAATTTAATTGAATCCCAGTTTTGACCTTATCAAAAGAGAATATTTTCCTGTTTTTACTTTAAATTTTGAATGTTTCTCAGTCGAGTTATTAAGTACCATGTCGTTTCTCACAATTCTAAAACTAATTGTGCAGTCTGAGTTTGTGGGGTTTCACGACGGGTTACGAACTTGTCGCTTTCGAATTTTCGACAGTCACATTTTTTTCCAATGACTCATAATTTTTAGTATAGTCTTTAGCAAATTTAAAATGTAGAAAAATGATTCCAATCGTTCTACTATTTGACATTATGTTTCTGCTTAAATTTAATATAGTGAATTTTAAATATTACATCTTCTTTTACAAGTTTTGTAGAACTTATATTAATTTTCTAAAGTGAATTATTCATGTATTATTAATAAATACTATACTACTTTTTAATATACATACCCGATTTCCCTAAATCGTAAACGATTATACTAAGCTGCAATATCGGTTTTAACGTATTTTGTAACTAAATTTCTATGGTTGTAGCACCTAGAAAGACACGTTTTTTCCTTATGACATGTTTTGATAAAAGAAAAATGATCAAAGTTATAGGATCTTTTGAATTAAAAAAAAAAAACGAAAATGAAAATTTTAAGTTAATAACGCACGATATGAAAAATGTCAAGTGGAGAAAAACGTTGCTTTTTAAAATCCCTACAAGATTACCATCACAACTTTTTGGATTTTCTAGAAAAATTGATCATTCAAATGCTGACGTCACAAAAAATAATGAAAAATCCAAAATTCCATTTTTCGGCCAAAATATGCAAGGCGCGAAAAAAGATGACATTATCAAAATTTTGCATCCAAGAAAAGATCTACAAATTTTTTATTTATCAATTTTTGATAGGAGGCATAGTTTTTTTCATTTCTTAAAAATAACGTTCAAAATAAAAAACTAAATTTTTGGACTAGCGACGCAAGCTACGAAAAAAGCATGTAAAAAAAGTTGTTAACGCATAAAGAAGCTACTAAGATAAGGTCCGTTGAAGCCAGTAGCACCGGGTATTAGCTCTGTTTGATCAGCTATTAACTATACTTGAAAAAGTGGTTTTGGTTAATTCTACTGAATTTGTTATATGTTGCACAGCTCGGCATTTTGAACAAATGTCTCCGTGGGCGCAAAGCCCTAAACCTCCCGGGTTTCTAAATAAGAGCCGATGAAATCAGCATCTTCGGGTATTGGCTTTCTTAAAAAGCAAGGTTTATTGTAAAATTCTTGATCTAAGGCTTGTTGTTCAACTTAGGTAGAAGCAGTATTTGCGACCCCGACATCAAGTTCCAGGTCAAAGGAATATCACAAGGTCAAATCGGGGTTTTTAACAGCGACCCCTTTTTACGACGTTGTAAATGAAAAGAGCGTAGAATTCCACACCTCGATCTTCTTGGATCCTAGAACCCAGAGGAACACTTTTTGAAGTAGTTCAGTAAATAATTGGAAGTTTATAAAACAAAATATAGAGGTTTGGCTATTTCGTTTTAGCTTGAGTATAAATACATTCTTCATGAACCTATTTCTTAACACAAGCTTTTCTTTATCTACAATACTATGCCATTAGGAGCAGTGTAGAGTGATTTTTGCGGTCGTAATGCAGCGCAAAATTAAAACGTCGATTTTCGCTCATTCTCACAATGTTAGTCAAAAGCCGGGACCCAATGGCCGTGAGTCGCCAGATAATTTCTTCTGCTCAAATGCAAAAAAAGGGACGATTGTGTAAGTTTTAGGAGAAAGTGGACAATTTTGAACCATTTACAATGAAAATATAGAAGATTTTCAATTTGAAACTACAGAAAATAAAAGGACACCTACCAGAGACAAGAAGCATGCAGTTAAAATGAAAAAAGGGATTATTGACATTGAACTAAAGCTAAATAAAAGAACGCACAAATAACAACAATAGAAGCAAAAATTAGACGAAAGAACATAGTAATCAACTCACTTAATTGAATACACTTTTCAAAATATTTTCCCAGTTGTAGCTGATTTACAAGAATGTAAGAAAATGGAATTCCGTTTTCACGAAAAATATATACTCTGCTCACGCTGTCAAGCGAAAGCTGCGTAATGTGGCAGTGCGTAATGTAGTAGTGAAGAACAGACCTGCCCGCCGCTAACCGCGGACACCGATGATGAAGTGTTTCAAGCTTCTAACGTCCTCGTCACATTCGCAAAAATCTGCGCAAAATGTTCCTCTGTGCAAATGTACGTAGATAGCAACCTCGTGATCAAATTAATGAGGCGCCTCGGAAAACTGCAAACCCGGAACCATAATCTAAGAGTATAAAGATAACCATGCGAGCAGTAGTCCGCCCTTGAACCCATTGTTTCCCTTATAGATCGAGCAGAGCCAAAAACTGTCCCGAAAGTCTCGCAATTTATTCACCCTGTCGGTCCCTAAAATACCCATGTATGCAGGAACCAATACAAGCCTGAAATTGATGAAAAACGTCCATCCGAGGTTATTCAATTTCCTATAAGTCGTGCAAGAGGATGATCCACGTGATCAAAAAGTCTGTCCCTTATATTAGGAAGAACGGGACAGGAATTAGAAAAGGCAAGGGCATCCCGTTGTTCCTTTTTCATAACGTGTTTGATGGAATAAAATATAATGTATAATTAGGTCGTTAGTCGAGATGCGAAAGCACTCACCTGAACACGAAACCCTCAACCCAGACTCCGCAATTGTAAGACCTCATTCTGGCAAACCCAGCCTCTATATTCATGACCTATCCGAAAAAAACCATGAGCACAACCGCACATCTCTCACCCGCAAAAGTGTCAAATAAGCGCTGTGAGAACATCGGATCTCTGAACTCTGCGTTCAGCGGAAAGGCTAATCCAGCTATCGAATCATACGCATCAATGAGCCCCCCCCCCACTGAACCTTGAATCTGTTAGCCTTGACTAATTCCGCTAACAATGTCAGCTTTCCAACCAGGGGGTTATCGCTCTAAGTGCAATTTGAAAGAATGTATCTGATTGGTAGGAGAGATCTTTTCAGTGAAAGAGAAACCTCCTTCGCCTCCGAAAGAAGGATAGGGATGGGTGTGGACCTCATGCATCCCAGAGCCAAACTAAGGGATGCATATTGAACTCGGCCGAGCCTGTCAAGTGTTGTCTTGCTTGTACGGAAAAAGAGGGGCGCTCTCCACCCCAGAAACGCTCTGAACACTCCCTTATGAACCATAAGCAGCAGTTACACCTTTGGATGCTATGCTATCAATGCGAGGAATTTAGTTAATGCGTCTATCAAGTAAAACTCCCAAATACTTGAGGGTAGATTGGCCAAGTATAACCCGCTCATCGAACGTCAGGGTAATCTCCCTTAAATTCACTCTATCTCTTGAGAAACGACACACAGTTGCCCTGAGATCAAAAAAGCCAGCTTACTTAGCCAATATAAGAGGGACTCAAGCGCATGCGTCTGCAAGCCCCTGACCGACTGAATATTATCCAGAGCTACGTAGAGCAAAACGTCGTCCGCATACACAGCCACCCTAACTCCACTTGAAATGAAATTTCCCAGCTGCCTTATTGCCAACCGAAAGAGCTTGAGGATCTTTACTGGAACCCTTAGCTCCTTTAGTTCATCAATAAGGACACCAGGAAGTACAGAGTTAAACGCGTCCTTAGTATACAGAGCTAGCGCAAGGGCTTCCCAAGACTAAATCCCAACAATAACATCAGCCACTACCGAACCCCACACAGTCCGTCGAAGACCTTCTCCTTCTGAATCTATAGCGGAATTCCGAGAGCCAGTTTTTATGCTGCGCCGTATATTCCTGTCTCTTCTGCACCAACCTTTCGAAGAGTTTACAGAGTGTGAACGTCGGGAATGTCGGGCGGAAGTCCTGCCCAATGCTTTTGGAATGTAGTAGAACAAAGTATTATTCCACCTGTCAGAGAGTGAAGAGTCCCTAAACATGGCGTTAAAGAGGTTTAGCAACAATCGAAAGACCCCATTAGAGAGTCCCCTATATATGTCGTAATTATTCCATTTATACCTGATCAAAAAAGCTTTGTATAAAATTGAATACGCTTAAAATTGAGTTAACTCTAATTTACAAATATGACTATGCACAATGAAAATTTAGAGACTCAACCATCGAAAACCTATGAACAAGGGTGTATAAGGGTGATACTTAAAAAGTTGGCTATTTGGTGTTCACGCTCTACAATTATCTCTCTCCGACTTAAATTATATCATTAGTATGAATACTGATAAATAAAAATACATTTTGTGACTTTGAGCATTGTTTTATCAACATTTACAAATAATTTAAAAGTTATCCTTCGTTTTCATGTCCTGTCGGTCCCACGCATATTTGATTGGCTTTCATATAAGAAAAAAATATTTAAATCAATATGAATTTGGCTGAAATTTGTTACTCGCATAGTTCTTTAATCAATTTCACCCAGATAATTAAATAGTCAATTTGACTTTTCAAACAATTAGTTAATCTGTGCTCTCAGACACGCATACCTTAATTATATGTCCTGTCGGTCCTGCCTATAACTCATAAATGACTTGAGAAATATTAAAAATAAGTTAAGATTTGGATTCAGCGAGTGAAAATGTACAGGTATAGCCTTTTAGTTTTATATAGTTAATTTTTATATGCATAAACATGAAATATTATTGAATTTTTGTGTGCGAGATGTCCTGTCAGTCCCAGTCGCGAGTTTCAAGGTTAGTTGTACTGCCAGTGATGAAACGTGGAGCGCTAGCATTCTTCGGACTTCAAATACATGACTGTGCAGTGGATACATAATTGTGATTGGAAAATAATCGCTCTGACGTGAGTGTGTAGAAAAGTGCTTACGGGATTTGAAAAGTTATTTTGACTCACATAAAAAAGTAAGATAAAGGTTGTAATTGAGATTAGTTGATGTTTATTTGAATAAATTATGGTACATCCTATTTTTTTCTTCATAATTTCTATGAGATAAAAAAAACAGTCATTTCGAAAAACTTTTTTTCTTAGAAATGACACTCCACTAAATGACCAACTTTTTGAGAAATACCCATAACTGCCAAAATGTCCTTATTTAGACTTAAAATGTGAACTTAGAATAGCCTAAACAATTGGAAACAAATATTACATTTAAGGCACCTGACTTTAACAAAATAAACCCGTAAAAATCTTTTGTTTTCCCTACTGAAGAATTGAACTGCCCTCTAAAGCAAGCAACATTTAGTTAACCTGGCAAAATTTAAGTATAAAACAGTATTATTATGCCAATTCTTCCTTCTGAGGATTTGCCTAACCTGATTTAACTAACCTTTGACGTGGAGTAAGAGGAATTGCGGGAGGATGTCACAGTACCACGAACTCTAGGACGTGAGATGCCCGACTCATCTAACCTTTACTCTGCTTCATCGTATCAACAGCTGTTCCGAAAGCCGTTCTCGTAAACTAAAATTCATACGTATAGAACGAGCAGTTATCAGAAAAAGCTAAGTGCTAACCTCGACAATTGAAGCAGAGAGGAGGTCTGTGCCGATTCTGACCACTCTTCGTCCTATTAAATGCAGCACAGAACTCACATTTCAGGCGTGAAGCCCTTAATTGATCCTCAGCATGCCGAAATATTTGATGAAGAAACACCTTCCAGGGGAAGGGATCACAGGAGGCAGATTGAAGACATAGTTAGAGATCAGTATAGTACTAGGTATCTCCGAAGAAGAAAAAAAGAATTCAATCCTTTCACAAGGCGAATCATTTTTTTTGTTCTTTGGCTTATTGAGACTATTCCTTTAAGGGCCTACGAACAGATTCTTTGAACAACTTTTTGAATTCAGTACCTAGTAGCAACTTCGTCAGCGAAGACGTTTTTAGCTATCAGGGAGACAGGGATGTAATCGTTATACCCCATCCCTTTGAGTTCCGCAGAAGTTTTAAAGAGTCGTAACTACCCACTTTCTTCCCTGCATCCTTGCTTTTAATAAAAGCTATGTAGGGTGGCGAGGATGACTCCGGACACAACGAGAGGAGGGAACCACCCGGTCTGGTCTACTGCAGAAAGTTCTTACGGCAATCTTTCCGCGAATCTCTGAAGCCACAGGGATAAACGCCATGTGAAGCAGTCGACGCTACATAGAAGATTTGTGCAGAGCTAGGTTCGCGCCGAGCTAGATCCCGACTCAGACCCCCTCGACATGGATTGTAATTAGGCTGGTCACCGTGATCCTCGAACCGCACGGCGTTGATATGGTTCGAGACATCCTGTACTTTCGGGCTCTCATTTAGTGCATCTGCCTGTTGTTCCTTGAGACCCTCCAAAGGAGAGGGAGTTAAATATGCCTGTCTTCTAATATTCTTGTTTACGACGCCCGCCCGAGAGGGAGGAGAAGAGGCACGAGTGGGTTGCACTGTGTTTAAGGGAGCATGAGCTTCCTTTACTTTAGCGGGAAGATTTCCAGCGCCGCGAACTCGCGTAACGACTATAACTCCTGAATACTCCGGTTTCAAGGCCACCACGACATACAAGGGCCCCATGCTGCACCTGGGTGTGGCGAGACATGGTACTGTAATCATAAAAGGACCTGTAAAAAAAACCTCATTAGCCCTATAATAATATTACATCGCAATTACTCACAAACCCTCGCATAACATATCTTGGATATCCAGTATTAATAACGATCAATTTTGATTGTGAGAAAAATCAGTACATCTCCTCCTACAAGCTCAGGTGAAAAGTGCCAACATTTAATATGCTTTTCACTTTTTGACACGAAACTCTGTAGCTGCGGGCGTAGCCGTAAGCCCCCCTCCATGGGTGTCCGCACCAAGAGAGCGGAAAGAGAAGTTAAAAAAATCACTCATATATATCAATGCCAAAATCCCATTACCCTTTCTACTTGTTGAATGACGTTTATCGTATCTCAATGAAAAATTTTTTGTTCTTGTAAAAGCAACCAATGTGGAGAAAATTACGCTAATCGAAGCCTAGATTTTAAAATTCAACTTTCAGCTGTTCATGAAGTCGCAAAACGGTCCGAAAAAATGGAAAAAATTCAAGTAGAGTCTGTGTCTATTTGGGATCGGAACCCAGCTTTAAGATTAAAAAAATATTAAAAATTGTGGTCACCAAAATAGTTAATGCAAGAAAAAAATATCTTCGCTTTGAAAAGAGATATAGAGATGAATCAAGACTCAAAAGAAAGTGTTTCGTATACTGATAAAGCTCGGACCAACAAAAATTCGATAAAAGTGTAAGTTTACCTGTAAAGTCATTTCGTATAATTTTGACCTTAATGAGCTATGCTAAAGTCTCTTGAGGATATAGTGTACATCTCGTTTCTAACGCTGACCCTTAAAGTCCCTTTCTCCTGGTATAACTATAGGACTTGAAATAAGCATTATTTTATTTAAATTATTCGAAGTAAGTAATTGCCTATAATAGTTCACGAATAAATTTTCTTATAATTAATTATACTAAATAATTAATCAAATACTTATCAATTTTTAAACTATTCATACTTACAAATTTGTCATTATCAAATTTATAATTGAGTATGCGTTTTTAATATTATGTAATAGAAACCCAATTATGTGTGAACTTTTTGCCACTTTTTAATATTTTACATTAATTTATGGAAATATGTTGAATTATTTATAAACAAACTGATTTTTAGCGAATGTAAATTGTGTGTATATAAAATTTACAAAGCATTGGATATTTTATTTAGCAATATTAAAATAAAGAAAAATAAACATTTACGGTTTCATTTCACAATTGTCTATTTCAGTTTCAAGTTTCAAATAGTACAATAGAAAAACTGAGTAGATAGTAAAATTGATAGTACAAATAATAGATATTAAATAATAGAAAATAATAATATTATTTATTATTTCTAATAATAGAAAACAGATACGATCTAACCTATTGACCTGGGATCTCTTGTATATACAGGGTCTATGTTTGAAAACCACCGTTACATATAGAAAAATCTTATTGTACGCACACAGTAATGATAAATTCAAAATTACGTTTTTGTGCATGGCGTTTAATAAGGCGAATGTTTTTTAAAAATTGAAAAAAGTATTAGAGCAGAAAAGATTGATTTATTCCTTTGCGAGTGTATACAATTTCAATAATCCTTGTACTGTATTTACAGGTGCAGTTTGAAACCTTAAAATTAAATAATAACACAGTTGTAAACTCGAAAGTAATATTATTTTATATTCTCGAAAATCCATCAAGATTACTTCTTTGATTATTTTTGACTGGTCGAAACTCAAAATTACAAAGAACTGGTTTCAGTAAACACGATAAAAATTTAAAAAATAGTATCTTTAATCTGTTAAACAATAACTTTACACGTAAGATACGAACAAGCATGGTGTGTCTTTTTTGGAAAACGGAAAAATTAGATGGGATCGATCTTGAAAAATCGAAGTCGTATTTTCACAGGCATAAACTTTCACCACTGTAGTGCAATCTGCCTGATCAAAATTTATCACCTAAAAGAGAGCCTATTAGGCCTAAAGCTCGATAAATGCTGAGACTCATCTTTCGTTACATCGGTCCCTGCTCTGGGTCAGATTTATGCTTTTATAATTAAAGACTACATTGAATTTTAGAGTAATTTGCTATCGTTGTTGGCCACTTTACTATGCAATTTACCATCTTTTTTATGATTAGAAATATTACTTCTGCGATCGTAGGCACTTTTCAATTTCTGTACAACTTTTAAGATTTATGAAACCTTTTCCTACTGGCTTATTCTCCCTGTTTTGACTCGGAGAACGAATTTTGGGACTTCAGTTTCCTGAGACCATCATTTTTTCGTGAATAGTTTTCCGGAATAGGTTGACCTCACTCAAGTCAAAATGTCGAAAGTTTTTACAGTGAACGGTTAAAAATATAGTATTCAAGATGGCGGTGGTTCTGGTGACTGTTTATTTAGCGTGATTGCTCTTATAAAAAATATTAGAAGTAATTATTATTTTCGACAAAAAATTGTAACTCATGTCTACAATAACTGGGCTGATTATTGTCTAGAAGCTAAAAACTATTTAGCCTGTGTGACCCGCGATCAATACAGAAATCTCATGTCACAGCAAGGAGTTTTTGCATCGTTTCTGGAAAGAAACAAAAGAAAGAAATAGAAAGAGGTCGTTCTTCATCAGACTCTGGTTATAATAGTGACGTGTCAAACATGTGCGACGACTGTGAAAACTTCAGTGACAAGGAATGTGCTAGTGAGGAATTGTTTTTTACAGAAAAGCGGATGACTATAACCTCTGCGCAGGAGAATGACTTGTCTAAAAAACAGAATACGTCAGCTTACGGAGTAGAAACAAAAACAATGATTCTTTGAACAAGGCAGTACTTTCAATCGGAGAAAGATGCAGGCAAAAGTAACGACATCAACAAAGTTATTGAGAGAACAGCCCGATGCTTGAAGATTTCTGTCAGCGGCAAGAATCACACGAAACTATTCGGATGGGTGGAACACATTCTGCAAAAGGAATACGCTAATTATGACTATTAGCGTCACCGAGTGCAAGAAATTGGAAATTTTCGAGGGGGTTTTATTAAACCCTCTGGAGCAGGAAACAGGTTGATAATTTGTCATATTGGTAGTGAGCACGGTTTTCTTCCAGGAGCAATGGACTGTTTCATTGGAAAAAAGTAGTCACGATCATCATCATGAAATAAATGCTAAGCACTACATAGATTGGTTCCGAAAAGTCGTACAACTTCTTCCGTAAAAATCTGCAATCGCCATTGAACAAGGGGGATACCACACTATAATTGATCCAGAATTTCAAAACCCAACGACGGCGTGGAGAAAAGCTGATTTGATTGAGTGGGCAGTAAAGCGTCAACTTCCCTTGCCCTTCGGTATTGAGACCTATGAACGGTTAACAGTTCCAGCGCTCTACAATTTGTGTGAACCCTATAAATACCCTAAAATTTATCATCTAGATAAAATATGCAGGGAAGAAGGGCGTACTGATGTAAAGTTACTTTGGCTTCCTATTGCTCACTGCAAGTTTAATGCAATAGAACTCATATGGGCATACGTCAAAAATTTTGTGGCTAAGTATAATAATACTTTTAAGCTAGAGGATGTTAGGCCATTGTGCATAACGGTCACGGAACAAGTGACTGCAGAGTTGTGGACCAATTGCATAAAAAACGCAAGGGCTGAAAAAGATCGATGCAGAACATCCTAAGGAACATTAAATGAACATCTGCAAAGCTGGTACCAGCAGAAAGAATCCTTTATTATTCGCGTAGGAGAAAACGATGATGACAGCGATACAGAAGATGATAACGAACCTAATGAAAATTAAGACAGTGAGTAGAGGATTAAATCCATAGTAGATTAATCGCCCTTGACGAATTCCCACTATTCTGCGAAAAATATTGTAAAATATACGGGTCATTTCACGAGAGATTTACCTTCTAACTAAACTTTGGAAACTATCGTTTTATAAAAAGTGACCGTCTTAACTTTATTATAAATGAAAAAGTATCTATCAACAAAATTTCAAACATATTATCTACCAGGTGTATACATATGAAACCGGTATTTTTTCAAGAAAAAAACACATTTATTTCAAGAGAATGATAACAAATATTTTATTCAAAGTATGCGC
>NC_046662.1:31577897-31586742 GCF_010883055.1 Belonocnema kinseyi | reverse complement strand
TGACAATACGCCAATTAGCACAAATGGTAAGATCCGACAGTGCCTACAAGTGTGCCTACTGGCCGCTAGATGGCAATACCGGTTTCATATGTATACACCTGGTAATATGTGCTGGATCCCGAACTTCGAAATTTAGCGCATTGAAAAATTCTGTCATTGAATTTTCATAAATAAACTAGGAATTTTTATAAATATTAGATCAAATGTTTGAAAATTTGTTGATAAATACTTTTTCAGTCAACAAAAAAGTTAAGACAGCCCCTTTTTTTAAAACGATAATTTTCAAACATTTATGCCTTGTGAATTTTTCATATCATCTACCGTGGAATTACCCATACGTTTCTTCTTTGGAGAAGAAAATTTAATGGCGTGTAAATATTTATGTTTTTCTGTTTTGTAAAATTTTTTTACAATTTTAATGTAAAAAATTGTTGCATAACTGAAATTGCTGATTGATCTATGATTTACTATAATAGCTGAAGTATTTAAAAGAAAATGTGAAGTACAATTTTCTAGCTTTTGAAGTATTGAATCTTTTGGGATTTTTTCTAAGCATTTGCAGTTTTATAAAATAATTCACGTAAAATAAAAAGTGTCTGCATGATTTCAAGAACCAACATTGAATAAAAAATGTAGGATCCTTTAAATTTCTGTCAGATATTGTACTTTCTTACAACAAGGACAAAAAGCTTATACTTATTCATAATTTTTTTTTACTTTTCTACCAGAAAATACTGAACAAAATTAGCTGTTTGTATGTTACGTTTTTCTTAAAGTACTACATGTTTTAACCAAAAATTGCAGCTGTAGAAGCCTTGTACTTTGTTGTAAAAATGTGTACACCAATTACTTTTACTGACAGGGTGTCTAGTGATCTTGAAAACATGGAAGTCTCGATTAACAAAAATTTTTGAAGATATTTTAAGGCACTTTTTTTGAGGCGGTAGACTTAGAAATTGTAAACATTATTAGTTTAAACTTTCGATCTTAATTCAGTTTCAGAACTAGTGTGCAACAGATTTCCAGAGGTTACAAAATATTTCTAAAGATTTAAAAATATTTCAAACATTTCAAAATATTTTAAACATCCTTAACATTTCAAAAAGATTTTTCGGATGTTAACTGTTTAAAAAAGGCGCACACGCCAGATTTCAAAAAGACTTGGCAGCAATTTCACAAGCATTTTATAACTTTAAAGATTTAAAGGATTTCAAAGATTTGAAAAAGGGTACAGTACACCAGACTTCAGAAACTTTAAATAGAGTCTAAATATTTTGAAAAATTTCAAAGATTTAAAAAAAGTTCAAAATTTCTTAGGAAATGTCAAAATATTTCACCAGGATTCGTAAAAATTTAAATAATTCAAACGAATTGACAAAGATTTCAAAAGATTTCACAAATATTTCAAAGATTTCGAACATTTCGCTAAGATTTCGAACATTGCACGAAGATTTTCTGATTTTCAAAAGATTTGAAAGATTTCAAAACATTTCGAAGATTTTAAATAACTTCAAACTTTTTTAGGATATGTCCAAACATTTCACAAAAGTTTCAAATATTTGATAAAACATTCATAAAAATTTCAAAAAAATACGAGAATTTCAAAGATTTAAACAAGGGTGCAGTACACCAGATTTTAAGGATTTCAAACCATTTCAAATATTTCAAATGACATAAAAATGTTTGGAAAGATTTCAAAGGATTACAGAAAATTTTCGAAAAATTTCCTAAATATTTTAAATGATTCTTAAGGATTTAAAAAAATTTCAAGAATTTCAAAGATTCCAACAAGGGTATAGTACACCAGATTTCAAAGATCGCAAAACATTTAAAAGATTTTTAATGATTTCAAAATTTTTCAAAAATTTGAGAAGATTTGAAAAGATTTAAATAATTTCAAATAAACAGAAAAGATTTCGCGAACAAAGATTAAAGAAACATTTCAAAAATATTTCAAAGATTTAAAAACATTTCAAGTATTTTGAACAATATACAATTTTTTTATAAGATTTCAAAAATTTGACAGATTTCAAATATTCTAGTGATTTTAAACGATTACAACAAATTTCATAAAGACTTCACAAATATCTCAAATATTCCAGTGATTTCAAACTAATACAAAAGACTTAGTGAAGAATTCTTCAGAGAATTCATAAGGATTTCAAAATATTTGAAGCGTTTCAAAATAGATAGTTTCAAATAGACAAACGTCTATTTCATTATTTGATGTGAAAAAGGAGACCTGGAAAATATTAATTTCTTGACAAGGAAAATCTGAAAAAGACCTTGGATTTTGTTTCTAAGAATCGCTAGACATCCTGATTGATGAAAAAATGAATTAATTTCGAAGGATTTCACACAATTTCGTAGAATCTGCAAAATAACACGGAACAATAGACATTGTCAACGGACATTTTTCTATAAAATGTGCAGCGAAGTAATTTTTTCAATTTGTAAATGACTCGAAATTTTTTCAATCAATTACGAAAGCATTATACTTGCCTCGAACGCAAGAGCACGATTTTAAGTTAATTGCGTCCGCATTTTTCACAGTAAAATAAATGATATTACTCATATCTTATTATAGATATGCATTTGCCAGTAAAGTTATTGTCCAATAGAGTCCACAGATGAATTTATTAGATATTGAAAAAGAATGTGCGGATATTTCTTTTTAAGCTTTTTCTATCTATCTAAAAAATAAAGATACCTCAATTTTTGTACAGATTGTACTCACAATCTCAGAAGACGAAAATAATAAAAATATGGGAAAATTTACACGTTTTAGAGGAAAGTTTAGTCTATACTGATACAGAATTTTCAATTTTTCAGTCGATTAGCAATTAATTCGTCAACCATTTCTGGGCACAATGACAAATTTTATAGTCGAAAATGATTATTTGCTATCAAGTTAATAAAAAAAAATAGTGATGTTTTATTCTCGAAACCATAACATAAGGAGATAATTCTTGCCGCAAAATGCATACTTGTATTCCATACTCACTACCTTATGTATCAGTAGCCAAAATTCCTAATTAATTGAATATTGCTGTATAAGTAAACTAATTGTTAAACATATTAAACATACTATTACTTTTATTTTTTATTATGTTTATTGAAACCAGTTATCTGTAATTGTAACTTTCTACCAGTCAAAAATAATGAAAGAAGTAATTTTGATGGATTTTCGAGAATATAAAATAATATTACCTTCGAGTTCACAAATGTGTTATTATTTCATTTTAAGGTTTAAAACTGCACCTGTATATAACATATATAACATTCTGTATAACATTCGCCGCATTAAACACCATGTACAAAAACGTAATTTTAAGTTAATCATTATTGTGTGCGTAGAATAAGATTTTTCTATGTGTAGCAGGGGTTTTCAAACATAGATCCTGTATCTACGAGAGATTCCAGGTCAATAGGTTAGATCTTATCCGTTTTCTATTATTAGAAATAATTAATAATATTATTATTTTCTATTATTTAATATATATTATTTGTGCTATCAATTTTACTATCTACTCAGTTTTTCTATTGTACTATTCGAAACTTGACACTGGAATAGAGAATTGTGAAATGAAATCGTAAATATTTATTTTTCTTTATTTCCATATTGATAAATAAAATATATAATGCATTGTAAATTTTATATGCACACAATTTACATTTCCCAAAAATCTGTTTGTTTATGAATAATTCAACATATTCCCATAAATTAATGTAAAACATTAAAAAGTAGCAAAAGGTTCACACATAATTGGGTTTCTTTTACATAACATTAAAAACGCATACTCAATTATAAATTCGATAATAACAAATTTTTAAGTATGAATAGTTTGAAAATTGTTAAGTGGACCTAAGTAATTTATTAAATTACTATATGCAATGTTACAATTTTTCTGTGACACTTTACAGGTAAACTTACACTTTTATCAAATTTTTATTAGTCCGAGCTTTATCAGTATACGAAACACTTTCTTTTAAATCTTGACTCGTCTTGATATCTTTTTTCAAACCGGAGATATTTTTTTTCTTGCATTAAGAATTCTGGTGACCACAATTTTTAATATTTTTTGTTTTTCAAAGCTGGGTCCGTTCATAAATAGACAAAAGAGCAATTACCGCCAAAGCTAGGCTCACACACACACACACAGGTTAATTTTATGTGGAAGAAAGCAAAAAGCAATCAGCAGAAATTCTTAGAGAGTTAAAAGAAAATCCAAGTGCAAGAAATGTAAGAAAATGGAGGGAAATGGAGTGAGATATCAGGCAGACCAGACATTTTAATGGCTGGAAATTAAGGCATATGCGCATTATACTTAACCGTCGCGGATAATAAAAAGATTGTTAGATTTCATTTTGACATGCGTTTAACCTGTGAAGAGGTTTTCTCTTAAATTCAAACGCTTAAATGTTTAGAAGTCTCTTTTGTTTTCATATTAGTATATTAGCATATCTCACAATATCCAGTAGCAGTGAAGCAATTTCTACTTTGCAAGTGTTAAAAAAGATTCCGAAGCAATTGGGTAATTGATGTAACACCATACTTGTCCGAATTTAAAGTTCAAAAGTTCGCTGAACTCCTAAAATCTAAATTAATTTCACCAAATAGGTCCAGTTTTCTACTTGAAAAGCAGAGTTATCAACCAATGATCACATAGACTTCTTCAGGAGAGTTTACTCCATTTAGGTCAACATAAAAAAGACATTTCGGCAAGTCCCTTCTGGCGTATTAAAGCGACGCCACAAAATTCGGAAAACTCACCAGTAACCCATAACATTTAACCTTCTTCGTCCATGTCTACGAACCTCTCATACGACAAAATGGCTGTTGACTTAATCTACAGTCCCAACTTAGGACCACGCTCCCCTAGACAATAAACCTTTTTCTAGTTTTGTTCTTCCTAGTTCTGCTGCTACTTTTCTTTAATAAATTCTAGTTATTTATCACAGAGTTTTTGAAGAGTCCTTTTTTATTTTATTTTTTGAACAAAATTACGTTTTATTTCATATCTCTTCAGATAGATAATCTTATATTTCATATTTACTTGTCTAATTTTATTTTATTCTATTGTTTTTATTCCTTGGCAAAAGATTTTATATTTCATATTCTTGCTCTTCTAAACTTTTTGAATGATTCAACTTTTTTTAAATCATTCAGTAGAGTTTTTGAGAGAATAATTTAAAATGTGAAAAACTTATTTTTGAAGATTTTTTTCTTCTATTCTGTCTTAAAAAAAAAAGATTTTTTCTCGTTTCGTAACTTTTCAGATCAATCATGAAAATATTTATTTTTAAGAAATCTAGAAAAGGGGTTATTCTTCTACAATTTTTTTGGCGAGGGAAAGTAAGGGATAGGTAGAGCAGGGAGAGAAAATTATAGGTGGGGAATGTTGCGAAGGGAAATCTAGGGCAGTTCCTTTCACTTTATCTTGTCTTGATTCCTTTCCCCCACCCTCACATCAATTACACTCATCCACCCCCTCTCACTTTCACTCTTTTTTCACCCTACTTCTGATTTCCTCTCCATACGATTCAACTGATCGAAACCATAAGTGTGTCAGCTCGGGTCAGCTCGGGAACGTTTTAAAAAAAATATTTATTTGTTATTTAACTTAAAAAATGCACTTGGTAATATTTTCACTATCAACTTATCAACATTTATTAATATTTCCTCAAATAAATATAGAATGAGTGAATATACATTCGTTCAATAGAAATGCAAATTTAGATCGACTTTTGTATTAGTTTTATTTTAACTAGCAAATGAATTAATATACCTATTATCTACTGCATTTTCGAAATTTGAATGCATGAAACTCGTATTTTAAAGATACAAGAAGTTCGGAAATCTGGAACTCCAAAGATGTGAGCGTAAAAAGTGTCCCTACTTATGCGACGCTTAGATTTCAGGGTAAAGCCTAAGAACGCACATAGGTCTACTACGCGCAGCCACACATAGAGTTCAAGGCAGCGCGCACTCGTGCGATAATATATTATTAAAATTCATAATATAAATTAGTATTAAACAGACGTATTTTTATTGTCTTGTTTTTATAATTCAAAAAACTGCGCATTCTATGAAAACAATCCTGTTATTCAACATTTTATTGCTTATTGTATCATTTTTTCATAAAGTTAAGTTGTATATTTCAATGTAATTTTTTCGATTAGAACCAAAAATACGCATCGTAGCTTAAAGTGGTGGTTTTATGCAAATTTTTAGATATAATTTAGGCAACTGTCATAACTCTGATCATTTCCTTTTTAATGAAAAAGTTGTAAGAATAAATTGCTCGAATTTCCGAGTATTACAGATAGTTTTACAGAGTCAACCAATTTTTTTTAATGTTCTGAGTTTTTTTTTAAATTGCTTTAACTTTATACATTTTTATCCAAAAGAGGCGATTAAACAGCTTGATCTTTCTTTTTGGTCCCTGAACTTGTGCACCAAAGCACAATCCAACCAATATTTTTTCATTGGGGTGATAAAATCAAATTGACCCACTTTCATGCATGTAATCTTCAGGCTTGGAAGAGAGGCTTAAATATTTTCATGTTTTACATTTTAATAGCAACATAACAAATAGCATTTAAAGGCTAGTTGAAGAATTTCTTTTTAAAAATATGCATAAAAATAATAAATAGCGTTGAATGAAAGATAAATATATATAATTAAAAATTTGTCATAAGGACAACCGCAGGATTTCGCCGGGAGCGGGTGCTAATCTGAAAAATTGCACCTGCTTCCAGCGAAATCGCGGTAAAATTTCAGCCATAACCACGTCTCACAACCGTGAGATAGGTGGATACAGTCTGTAAAGGAATCAATACGACGATCCAGAAAAATCCTTGTGGACCCTAAGAACACGGAGCGACCCAAGGACAACCGCCTTCTGCATTTTTCCCGCAAGTGTTCTAGCATATTGTTGACACGCAGAGATGCTTTTTAGGCTATTAGCAAGTGAAAGCTTGGCACCTCCAAGAGCGCCGATGATAAGGACGATCAGTTTAACAGAATACTCCGGGTACAATCGTTGCAACTCCCTTATAAGGTCTCGATACCTCTCTTTCTTTTCATTCTCCTTGGCTATGATGTTTTTGTCAGCTGGTGCCAAAAATTCGATAACGAACATGGTACGCTTCTCGAAGTCAAGAAGAACCATGTCAGGCCTCGAGTGAGCAACAGAAACAATTGTCAAGAATATAAAGTTCCAGCATATACGGCACTTCCCATTTTCGACAATTGACTCAATTTCCCTAGGAGCATTTAGAGGAGCGATATTAAGGTGAATGCCGTAGGAGTGACAGAGATGGTAATAAAGTACTCTTAGTGCCGCATTGTGCCTTTGAATGTAGGTCGTTCCCGCGTGTGTTAAACAACTAGATAGTATGTGAGCTAAATGCTCGGGGTGTGCATGGCACGCCCTGTAGCTATCATCGGGAATGTCTTGGCTCAAAATGTCGTGACGGTATGTTAAGGTGGAAATGACACCGTCTTGGCATGCAAAAATGAAACCCTCTCTACCAGACTTCAATCCGGGCGATTTAAGGAAAGCAAACGTTAGCTTACAAGACACTGACTGATCCTTCACATTTCTGTGGACGATGCCGTGCATCCTCTTATCTAGGAGCTGTTCACGAAAGTTTTTCTCTTGTGCTTTCTTAATCCGGGCTTTCAGAAGTGAGTACTCGAGATAGGTTAGATTTGATGCATTTTGCTCACCCCTAATACTGAAGTCAAGTCCGAGTGTTTCAGCAACCTCCTCCGCTGCTTTGTACAGAAATGCTCCTTCGCCCACTTCCTCGTGATTCCTGGCCATTTTAAGAAGAGAGTCTCTTCCATTTGCAACTCTATGTGCTGTACCCAGAATAATCCTGTTGTGAAGATATTCAAGACTCAATATTCCGCGACCCCCTTGGCGGCGTGAGATGTACAGTCGCGGAACGGAAGACTTAAGATGCATGCTTTTGTTCATGTGCATAACCTTTCTTGTCCCGATATCAAGAGATCTGAGCTCGTTCTTCGTCCATGGAACCACTCCAAATGAATAGAGTAGTACCGGGGCGGCAAGGATGTTCGTTGCAGATACTTTGTTTCTCGCAGACAGTTCGGAAGACGAAATCTGTCGGATGAGACGTTTGTATCTGCTTCGGAGCGTATCCTTTATAGATGTCACATCCTGAATGCGGCTCTGTGGCACGCCCAGATATGTATAAGTCTCTCCAGCGCAAAGGTGACGTATGGCGCTTCTATCAACGAGCTCAGGATCTTCAGGGATGCCATTGAGTTTTCCTCGCTTCAAATAAACATTGGCGCATTTGTCTAACCCAAATTCCATTCCAATTTCCTTAGTATATCGTTTGACAATCCCCAGAGCTAGATGCAGTTGCTCTCTGTTTTTAGCATAGATCTTAAGATCGTTCATGTAAAATACATGAGTGACCTTGTACTTTCGATCTGCAGGTTTGCCGCACAAGTACCCGTCGGAATGGCGTAGTGCTAGAGATAGTGGCAATAATATAAGGCAAAAGAGGAGTGGGCTCATGGTGTCGCCCTGAAAGACACCTCTCTAAAACGTGACCTTGTTAGTTGTCACACGATTTTCGCCAGATGAGATAGTAAATCTGGTTTTCCAAAGCGGCATCAATTTCTCTATGCACTCAACTATTTGCCGATGAACCTGTAAGATTTCCAAAAGACAGATGATAAGTCTATGGGACGTAGAATCGGAAGCTTTCCGATAATCAATCCAGGCCATCGATAGGTCACGCTGGTAGAATGCTGCATCTTTGCAGACACATCTATCGATAAGCAGGTTCTCCCGACATCCGG
>NC_046662.1:31569982-31577797 GCF_010883055.1 Belonocnema kinseyi | reverse complement strand
GACCTCTTCTGGTTTGGGTGGGTGTTCGACAGTAACTGGAGGGTCTTGGAAGAGTCGAGATAAGTCAGAGAGAAACTGTTGATTTTCTCTGACCCATCTCTCTCTCCGCTCTAGACTTCTCTTAGCGTCAGATAGTGTCCGTATTCTCTCAACAATATTCTGCCTGATGGTCATGAGATCCCGCCGATCCATCGCATTGAATCGATTTTCATTGGCTCCCCCAGCTCTAGATTGGTCGGCATTGTTGACCGACCCATTGTCGGGAGCCCTGCGCGTTCTGTTGTTTTGAACCGCACTTACTACAACTATGTTTGGTGTTGTCATTGTTGTTCCCACGAGAAGCTAGGGAAAGGGGTTCGTCCATACTTGTAGAGCCCCGCATGCAAGGATAAGGCTGCTTACTCTGAGAGGTCGCCTGGTATCCCAGAGTCACCGTTTCAGACTTCTGCTGAATATGGTTACAAAAATAAATAGGCAGTCGCGCACAATATTCCAGGGGTGGTCCCAAAGGAATTATATATGTATATTATTAAAAATTATTATTAAAGGAATAATATATGTATATATATACATATATATTTTTATAAATTATATAATTAAAAATGCATATATATTTTTACAGAAGCACCTCCTGTTTCCGGTCTGCCACCGTTACCGCCAAAAAAGGATGAGTTAATAGTGAAGTACATTGACAGAAAACCTTATGGATTACGAGAATACGATGGAAGAACGGTTTATCCTCATGGAACATATAATGTTAAAGGTGATTATTCAAAAACTAAAATACAATGTTTAAAGAATATTAGAGAATTCCACCACAATGTCTAGAGGTTTCTTTTAATTCTAAAATGATTCTTGAATGCACATAGAAACTTTAGGTTGTCAAGTTCGATATTATAATCTATATTTTTAAATTAAGACAGCAAGTCGGGATTTAACGTATCTATTTCAAGAATTACTGTTTTGAATACTTAACTGTGACATTACGACGTTTGTTGGAATATAATAATAAATTATTATATAAATTTCTGATTTTGTCCATAGAAAATAGGACAAACCTCATTCCGCACTAAATTTCCTATTTTAAATAGGAATTTTCGCCAAGCACCATATTCAAATGTGTTTCCTTCCATTGGACCTTCCTATTGAAAATTATCGTTTTTCTCACCTATTTTTCAACTTTTTTTATTTAAGCTGCTGGTTGTTGGAACTGCGGCTTGGTGATTTAATTTGTGAATATCACTTTTTCTTAACTTTATTCTTCTATCAAAATATTAATCTTTCTAACTCTAAATGGCAATTTATGAGTTTGTAGTATATTTGTAATTGATACGTAATAAAAAAACATTTCTTTGTACACAGTAAAAAGAAAGTGTACGAAGTACCTAGGAAGTACCTACTACTTAGTGTACGACGTGTCCACTTCTTGGTGTACAAAATGAAAAACGTCATTATCGTCGCATAATCTATGCGTTCGTAACTTCTAAAATACTTTTCAAGATTTGAAATAGCCATATTTATATACATTTTTTATTATTTTGACAGCTTTGCTAATTGCATCTCATGGTCATTGAAGTTTAGCAGGTGCGTTGTTCGCACTTTGTAAAATTGAGCCATTAGGTATTTCAGATTAGGTGGGAACATCCAAGATGGCTGGACGCTGAGGGGCAAACAACAATACCAAATACATGGGACTAAACTTGATTTTTATAATAACTTGGAAAATAATTATTTTTCACGAGAAATGTATTGAAACTATTCAAATATTTAATAACTATTTCATTGAATAATAAAATTGAAATGTTTTTTGTAACTGTGAAAAATATTTTTTTCTCCAGTTATAAACTAAGTTAAGTTTTATCCTCTGGGATTTGTGTTATTGCTTCGCCCTCATTGTGGAGACATCTTGCTAGCTGATGGCATAACTTGAAATATTTAATATTATAAATCTTAGCGCATATATAACTGGAGCGAACCTGGCAATGGCAGAGTTATCGCAAAAATAAAAGAGACAGACTATGAATTGTCGGGATAAGCTATCTCTCTCACGCAGCGATCTGCTTGGCTGTTTACCGCTCCCCTCTAAATGAAGGTTAAATAGTTTACATGTATGCGCAAGTAAACAGCTATTTATGGAGAAAAATTGAAACGACCAATCATGTTGCTGTGCGAGAGAGATAGCTCATCCTCCAGCCCCAACTAGTGGTGGCAGAACGCGGATATCTCTGTCATGCGCAGTAGTTATTCCTGTGTATTTTTAGGTTATGTAAGGCCATGTGTCAATTTAAAAATACACAAGAATCACTACTGCGAATGCTCGAGATATCCGCGTTTGCTTACAATGTAAGTTTTATCTTGAATAATTCGTACCTTAATAAGAACCCAGTGGGCACAAAATTTGGCGACGTCTTCACGACGTCGTTACGACATCTCTACGACAACTTTACGACATTCTATGTCCATGTCGTTAAGTCGTCTTTATGGTATCGTAAATATGTCGTATGATCTGACGATGTCTTTACGATATCGTAAAGACACTGTATCGACATGGACATAGGATGTCGTAAAGTTGTCGTAAAGATAATTTCATCTGCAACAAAATATACCACCAAGTTTTTACTGTGTACAGCATCTGACAATTTTTTCGGTTATATTCTAGATTAACATCGAAGTCTTGTAAATATCAATATTATAATGCCAAATTTTGCAACTAATAGTTTCTCCATGTTGATCCAGAATTCCCAGAGACGGAAAGTTATTTGGTCTGATTTCGAACGCTTTTAGGATGTTCTAAAGACGTCTTGTGGCATCCGTGCCCACTGAGTTGCTTTATAAAAAAGTAAAGTAAAGACCATGTATGATAGATTTTTAAATTGAATGAAAGGGTTCAGGTTCTCAGCAAATATACGAGTAACATTACACTGCAGTTCCGCAAGAAAAGTTCCCGTTATAGAGGACAAGGTGGTCTGAGGGGCGAGAGAGTGATGCTGCTAGGTTAGCAAAGCAAGTGCATAATAACGCAAGAGTCATTTTCAGGCAGTGGTAAAAATGTCGCAGGACTTGCGCTTTAGTTCGATTTAAGTCAGTCAGTGTTCAGATTATGTTTGAAGAAACCGGGTGTAACCAGACATTAGAAAAATGTCGAAGGGAAACAAAAGAAAGTGTTTATCATTTGAAGGGGCATATAAGCTTTTAGACGAAGTGAAATCAGGTGCTTTAAAATAATCTATTTTGCAGCATTTATTTTTTGTTTGGAAAATTTACAACTCTTCAGAAAAAAAATCGGCTTAAGTTAGATTTGAACAGTTTTGAAAATAATGAGTTGAAATTTTATCTTTTTCAATAATGATACCATTCACTTTGCAATGCGTAATTGTAAAATCTTTTGATTACAAAATTTTTTATTTTAGATTCTTATTTATAAGCTCACATTTTTAATTTAAAAAATTTTGGAATGCAAACTAAGGATTCAAACAATAATAGATTAGAAGCGCCTTACAAAAAACATTTATCTTTTAGTATTTATTACCTATTTAAGTATTTAAAAATACTTAAGAAACTTAAAAATCATTTTAAATTGAAAAAAAATTTAAATAAATTCTTGATTTCTCAAGATTTGGAAATAAAATCTGAAAGCTTTTCAAGGATGTTTAAAATAAAAATAATTTAGCTTCAAATTTAGGAAGTGTTTAGTACACAAATTTAATTCTTCAATTTTCAATGATTTCAGCTTAAAATTGTCAAAAATAATTATATTTTGGAAATTTTAAAGTTCGTTGACTGATTATTTAATTGAGAGTATTGAAAATGATGACGTGGATTTACATTTTTGGAATTGAATCTGAATCTTTGAACTCTATAATTGATAAAAGTTAAAAATTCTAAATTTATATTTCTAAAACCTAAATCTATTTTAATTCTAAAATAAAATTCTAAAATTCTAAAATATATGCAAACTGAGAAAGACACGGAAAATAACAGAATTTTTTGTTCTTCGATTAAAATAGCCACCCTGATATATGTACGTTCATACTTAAAAATCAGTACTTTTGTAAAGCTTGATGTTTGACCACAAACAATTTGACTTCTATTATGACATTATAAAACCAAAATGGCAAAAATGCAAGCAATAAAATATATATTCTTTTAAACGAAGCTCTAACAGAAATTATTGAGGCGGCCCTGGTCATTTATGATTTAGCAAGTCCCGAGATTGTATGATATGATAATTAATGAAATTTTTAATTAACAACAAAATCAGTAACTATACTTTTCTTACATGATCAGTTGTATCGGGACGTAAAGTTCTGGAATATTATCATCCTGAAGTAATCACACCTGCTCCTCATGATAAACTCGCGGATTTCGTAAGCCTAGAAATTTATGCTGAAGTCCATGAAGATAATTTAATCTATGGAAGAACTGCAACCGGTTCACGAGGTAATTTAAAAAATTACTAAAACATTAATATTTTCTGAATCAACCTATCAATCACCAGTTTAAGAAAGAAAATTTACTTATCTATTTATTATCCAGTGGTCATCAGCCAACCTCATCATGGAACTATACTGGTACGCGGTGCACCGGGCAGTGAACGTCGTTTCGCGATATACGAGAAAGGATTTCGCATGATAAAACCTGTTTTTCAGTTTCTTTTTAAACCCAAAAGAACTGCTAAGGCTAGCATTTAAGATAATAATATATTCAATAATTGTATCCGTAAAGGCCATTTTCTCTACATTAGAGTTGTTTTGGGGCTCTATAAAATGCACTTTACCTCAGGTTAATTAAATATTCAATAAGAGATGTCAATGAGAGATTTATCTTGACCCTATTTTATCACAGTTACCATAATTTTTCTGAAGCTTTCTTTGAATAAATATATTGAAAATTTGCAAATTTTCAAAACGCGCTAAAAGTATGCCGGGCTTAAAGGTGGACAACGGAGTAATATATAAAAAGAATATTTTCCCCGCTCAATTTAATTAAAGTGATCTAAAAATAATGAATGAGAATGAAATTTGTACAGGCTTAAGAAATATGGCTTATTGACGAACCCTTTTTTCCGTACTTCTAACCATGTTTCAACAGTAGATTTTCTTGAATAAAACGAGAAGAGCTTTGAATTTTTCCTGCCTAAATATTTTCAAGTTTTGCTTGCCGTTTCCAAGCACAGCTTTTTTGAACCCATAATCATTTAGAAAATTCCCCACAGCCGGGTGTAGGTGGAGAACATTTTTATTAATAAAGAAAGAGGAAGATCGTAAACAAGTCGTGAAATGTAAATTGCTCACTTCATAATTAAATGTGGGCAGAAATTAAACCCCGTGAATCGTATGAAACATATTTATTAAAGGAGCGCATAGTTTTTGAGCGATAATAATTTTCTTTAGTCTTATTAAACAACCTTATTTGAAAACCTGTACAGTTCTAAATATTAAGTCAATGAGAATCATAGTTTTGAGAGTTATTTCTATAGAGGAAAATTTACCAAAGAAAAACCGACATCTCATTAAAAAACACAGTCACAGATAAGTGATAAGTTTATCGGTGAATTAAATTTTAACTAAGGTGGCATAGTAAAGGGAAACGATTTGCATTCAAAAATGCTTAAAAAGGGATATGAACTAAAAAAATTAAAATTGTGTAAGCATGTGTGATTCGGCATGCATGAATGAACTGATTATTTATACACAAATGGTTTTTTTTCAAATATAAATCAAACGTCTATTTTCCATTAGCAGCTTTCACCTCTTCAAAATAATTTTCAAAACCGGGGTTTTATGAACTTAATGTTTAAAACGGAACAGATTATCAAATAAGGTTATTATCTAATCTGTCTTATCAGAGAATAACAAAATTTCTTAATTTTTTTTGAGAAAATATCTTCTTTTTTCGCTCCTCTGAGAATCAAACCACAGAACTTTCACTGAAATTCTTTGGTTCTCTGATAATACGGATATCTTAAAAAATTTGACTTGTTACATCTGGAATAATAATGCGTGTATTTCTAAAAAATACTGACAATGTTCTCTACACATTTTTAATTATAATTTAAGCTTCCATTTTGTCATTGGTATTATTATTTTTAATATCATTTTACTTAGAATTAATTCCAGTAAGTTTTGTTTTTCTTTTGACTTCTAGGTATAAATATTGTAAGACGTAAGTCTAGTAAAATAAGATACTTTAGATTTGATTAAGATTAAGCATTAGTATGTATGAGGCATGTATGATGTCTTTTGCAAACTTCCAATAAACGGTATATCCTCACCTCTACCACTCAGCTTAGAAGGTCCCTCCTCTTTGCCTCCAAGTCCTAAGAAAAAGTAAAGGAGCATTTTATGAACAACTTATGCTAGTTACTAAAACCTTTATCAGTCTTTTTAGGATTTTCAGGTATGCAGGGTACTATTAAGTAGACCACAAATAGCGTCTAAGTCCTTTCAAGTACTAACTCCAAACACTCAGCATCCATAATTGTCTGTCATCATTCATCATTTTCTGCCGGAATCCATCACCATCTGCAGGTATTAAGATAGCAGTTATGCCTACAGGGATCTTTAAGCACCATGTTCTCTGTGGACTTAGGCCGTTTCAATAAGGAAACGTGCATAGCGAATAATTCGAAGTAGAGGCGATGGCACTAAGCACTTCAAGGTATGGCGACCAATCCGCTTACTTACATTTCCCCCGGACTATTACTATTTACCTTTTTCCTTAAACAGTACCTATCTTTCTTTTTACCCTGTCACCAAATTTCTTGTCCCTTTAGACAGTTAACATATTTGTTTCCCCTTAGGCAGTCTTCTTTAAAAATATCTGCTGCTTCCTTTCGTGAGTCATTACTGAAAATTTATAACAGTTCCTTAAAAAATGGTGGAACTTTGCTACGAAAAATTCTTTAGATCCTTTTCCACCAGTAGTTTCGGAGATTTTGAATTTTCTTAGGGAGGAATTCGAAAAGGGATCTACGTATAGTACCATTAACTGTGCTAGATCTGCACTTTCTCTAATAACGAACTCTTAAGTCATCAAAGATCCACGAATTTAAAAGTTTTCAAGGGTATTTCTAGTCTGAGACCATCGAGGAAACGATATGAATATACGTGGGACCCGAAAGTTTTTCTTCACTACTTTTCTTCGAAACCTGAAAACTAGGGATTAAATTTCCTAGATTTATCGACGAAAGCTAATAACTATTCGTGCATTAGTGACAGGTCATATGATACAGACTTTTGCCCTCATAAATGTTGAAAGCGTTAGAAAGAAAGCAAAAAATCTGTGCTGCATCGATACTAAAGTGTTATTTACTCAAGTCAAGTATGCGGCGGAAGCCAATAAAAAAACTTTTTATATTGTTTAAGAAGCCGTATAAAGCAGTTTCTGCGCAGACATAAAGTCGATGTTTTAAGACGGCATTAACGAAATTCGGTATTAATACGACAGTTTTTTCCGCTTATAGCACACGCCATGCTGCCACGTCAGCAGCTGACAGGCTTCGCGTACACCTAGACTTCATTAGAAAAACTGCACGATATCCTTAAAATTCTCAAACATTTGCAATATTTTACAAGCGGCCTATTGTGCAAGATAGATTAAGTTTTGATAATTCCATCTTGGATTGCTAGTTTGATTGACATATCTTTTTAATGTGTTTAAGTTCATCAGAAACGTTGTTCTGTCATTAAATATTTTATTTTTTCTGCATTACAAATGACGTTGATATTTTGAACCAGGAGAGGGGGTAACTCTCTTTTTATTATAAATTCAAAGATTTAGGCCTAAGATAAACATACACAAAAAAACGTGATA
>NC_046662.1:31568799-31569882 GCF_010883055.1 Belonocnema kinseyi | reverse complement strand
AGGGTTTCTGCTGAATATGGTTACAAAAATAAATAGGCAGTCGCGGACAATTGTCCAGGGGTGGTTCCAAAGGAATTAACCCCCCAAAAGAGGTATGAAAACCGTGCCGGAAGCTGAATAGCACCTGGGTGAGGTATCTGAAACGGTGACTCTGGGATACCAGGCGACCTCTCAGAGTAAGCAGCCTTATCCTTGCATGCGGGGCTCTACAAGGATGGACGGACCGCTTTCCCTAGCTTCTCGTGGGAACAACAATGACAACACCAAACATAGTTGTAGTAAGTGCAGTTCAAAACAACAGAACGCGCACGGCTCCCGACAATGGGTCGGCCAACAATGCCGACCAATCTAGAGCTGGGGGAGCCAATGAAAATGGATTCAATGCGATGGATCGGCGGGATCTCGTGACCTTTGGGTGGACGGAGCGACTGAATCACGACTTGCTAGACTGCTACGATGTGAGTGTGGCCCGAGAACGGGGTTACATGGCACGGGTGCATGCTCCGTGTTGCGACAAACACCCGGAGCTATCGCACTTTTCGCAGCAACGTCTGCGAAACCATGCTGAACTACTCCGTAAAAGGGGCTATGTAAGCGGAACGCCTACTCTACCACAGCTAGAACAAGCCGGCAACAAAGAAAGAGAGGCGACACTAAGACCAACCGCGGGCAGGCATCCAATAGATGAAGAGCGATCCTTTACGACCCGGAGAAACATCAACACCAAGGTTTCTCTCAAGCCTAAATATCTGGATGAAATGGATGATGAGCTTCGTGGACATTTTTCCGGTAAATCCGACCTCTGGGCTATCAATTATTGCGTGTATAATGCAGCGAGAGCTTTGGCCGATGCGAACCGTAAAACAAAACCAACGGTTGATCATAAGACCAAAAGAGGAATGCATCAACTTGCCATAAAGATAGGCTGGGCAAGACAGTACGCGTCCCGCATTCAATGTATGATTGACTACATCACATCTAGCAAAAATTTTACCGCCAAGGTTCGAAAGTTCGCGCGCGAACTCCGGACCCGTTATCACACACTTAACAAGTCAAAGCTGCTGACCATCAGGCAGCATATTG
>NC_046662.1:31567481-31568699 GCF_010883055.1 Belonocnema kinseyi | reverse complement strand
AGCCAAGGAGAATGAAAAGAAAGAGAGGTATCGAGACCTCATAAGGGAGTTGCAACGATTGTACCCGGAATAGTCTGTTAAACTGATCGTCCTTATCATCGGCGCTCTTGGAGGTGCCAAGCTTTCACTTGCTAATAACCTAAAAAGCATCCCTGCGTGTCAACAATATGTTAGAACACTTGCGGGAAAAATGCAGAAGGCGGTTGTCCTTGGGTCGCTCCGTGTTCTTAGGGTCCACGAAGCTTTTGCTGGATCATCGTATTGATTCCTTTACAGACTGTAACCACCTATCTCACGGCTGTGAGACGTGGTTATGGCTGAAATTTTACCGCGATTCCGCTGGAAGCGGGTACAATTTTTCAGATGAAAAGTTTGGCTGTGTATTGAAAAATGCGGAAAATTTTATCAAATTAAACTCTTTAGACAATGTATTCACAAAGTTTAAATGGTTTTGAAAATACTTTAAAGAAGCTGATTTTTTTAAATTCTCCTTCATGGTTATAATACGGCTGTGAGATGTAACGCAGTTGCAAACCAACTCTCACGTTCTCTTGTGTCTTATGCAGCAGTTTCGTAATAACTATAAAAGAGACCGGTCATGTATCTCGGGTTTGGGGAAAAAGCCAAACAGAACATTTTAAATTTTGAATATATGTACTTTCTTAAAATTGTGTTTCGTTATGCAGTTACTAGTAAATCCGGAAATGTACTTAAAAATGAGTAATTCATATCAATTTATTATAATTCTATGATGAAGAAGAAATTCTAAACCTACAAACTACAAATAACGCTGAGATTTTGAACCGGGGGCCGAATATTAACTCCCATATATTATAACGCTGCTAAAGGCTAGTGCCCCTCTCAGCATGAAAACAAAAACACAAACCCAAGACTACTCTCTCGCTTCCAGTCCTGCCTTCCCTCTGCCACCTTCCCCTATTAACTGAAGTTTTCGTGGGACTGACGTTATAACAACAATCTCCATCTTATGACGATTTGCTACTTAGCTTTGACATGATTTCAATTCAGAAAATTAACTTATTGCATAAAGGTGATAGCTGGGCGTATAATCTAAACAATGACTAATACTTACTACAAAATAGCTTAGGAAAGGACTGGAATTTTAATTGACAAAAGGCATGCACACGGAAAATCTAAAGATCATGTTTCAGGCGACGAATGGAGACTGGGTGTTTGGAATGATAGGGGGGGGGGGGG
>NC_046662.1:31520312-31567471 GCF_010883055.1 Belonocnema kinseyi | reverse complement strand
AAGGTGAAAGAATTGTGTAAAACTATAGACGTGAGGAAACTAGATATTTTATGTGTGCCTGAACCAAAGAAAAAGGAATGCGACACCAAAGACATAAAGAACGGCGTGCTGAAAAGCGGATTTGAAATATGGTCAGGAGTAGACAGTGAATCACATGGTAAATAAGGAGTAGGTCTGATTTTGAATAAAAGAGCAAAGCAGCATCTCGGAGACCATGTCTTTGTATCTTCCAGACTGCTGTGGGCTAGAATGAAAGTAGGAATCAAATGACTATTTATCATAGTATGCTAGGCGCCAGTTGATAGTGATCCCAGAGAAGTAAAAGACGCCTCCTGGAACACTTTAAATGACAGAATAAATATTTGCGAACGTGTGGAAAGAATAATTCTACTAGGAGACATTAACGGATGAGTGGTCATCCAAAATCAAGATACAGAAAGAGTACTAGGTAATTTTGGGAATCAAAGAGAAAACTACAACGGAGATAAATTAGTTGGTCTATGCTCAGAAAGGAGTCTATTCATTACGAATACTTGGTTTAGGCATAAAATCATTCACATGTACACCTGGTCTAAAGGAAATAGCCGCTGTATAATTGAATTTGTTGTTGCGGATGAAAAACTTAGAGAGTTAGTCAAAGATGCAAGGGTCATGAGGGTTGGCGGAATGATGAAATTCAGGCTGCCCAAAAAGCAAAGAGAAAAGCGTACAGGAGACCTTTGAACATCGCAGGTCTTAGCAATAAGGAAAGGAATAGTTGTAGAAATGATTATAGACACGAAAACAGGATACTCAAACGATTAGTTAAGGAACGTAAAGGTACAATTAGAGAAGAAGAAGAGATGAAAATACAAAACTAATTTGAAGGACGCAAGAAACTGCTTTATAAAAAAATGAAAGGAAACAAAAGTAAAGAATTTGTCAACATGAGAAATAGTAGCGGCGAAATAGTATATGATGCAGACGGAATACTAGAGGCTTTCTGCGACTGTTTTAGGAGACAATTCGGAGATAAAGCTATAGGACACCACAACTGCGATGTTGAACACGATGCAATAGAAAACTCAATTGAGAAAGTCTGTGTCACTGAGGTTAGGTATATAATTAAGAACATGCACAACGTTAAGGCTGCCGGAGTAGACGGTATAAAAGCTGAAATGCTTAAACACCGTCACGAGTGCATACTACATAGACTATGCGAATTGATAAATTTATGTTTCGAGATGGGAGGCGTCCCGACGATTTGAAAAATGCGATTATCGTACCAATATACAAAAGAAAGGGAGATAAAAGCGACTGCAATAATTACAGAGGGATTAGCTTATTAAGTACCTTAAGTAAAATATGCTCAAAAATGCTTATTTGTAGGGTAATGAAAATAACAGAAGCAAATATTTGGGGAGTCCAAAGTCGATTTATGCCAGGAGGGTCATGTACCGATCAAATATTTGGCTTGAGCCAAATAACAGAAAAATTTTTGAGAGTAGGAAAATGTTTTTCATGCATTTGTTGGCCTAGAAAAAGCTTTTGACAAGGTAGATAGAAGTAAACTTTGGGAAGTCCTGAAAGAGTATCGAGTCAATGGATGTATCCTACAAGCTATAAAAACAATATATACGGGTAGCAAAGCGAGTGTAAGGGTGAATGGGAAATTGAGTGACTATTTCGATATTATTCAAGGAGTTAGACAGAGATGCGTTATGTCTTCATGGTTATTTATATTATTTATAGACAAGTGTTTAAGAATGGTTCTTTTCGACGAAGAGGGTGTGGATACCAAAACAGTAAGGGTACGAGGGTTAGCGTTCGCAGATGATAAAGTTGTTACGGCAGAGTCAATCGAAGGCTTACAAAGAATGTTGAATAAACTAGATGCAAAAATGAAGAGCATGTCCCTCAAAATTAACGCAGATAAAACAAAAACTATGGTGTTCGAAGGAAAGAGTGAGAAAACACCATGCAATATTTTATTAAATGATGAGAGAATTGAACAAGTAGATAAGTTCGTATATCTTTGTAGCTTATTTACTAGGGGCAGGAAGATGGATGAGGAATTAGATAGACGCATAAACGAAGGTAAGAAGGTTATTGATGGAGCAGGTCCCCTTATCAGAAGTAAAAATATACCAAGTAAAGCTAAAATGGCAATACATATCTCTATATTTATACCGACTGTACTATAGGGCTGTACGTGGCAGCGTGCCCAGAGGTAGACCGCGGAAAGAATGGTTAGAATGTGTAAATGAGACGCTAGGTAGAAGAGACATAAGAATTCACAGAAACACGAGAGCCTGCATGAAAAAATGCATGGACAGAAAAGAAGCTAGAGAAGTATGCTAGGACAGGAAAGTATGGCGGCAAATAGTTAATAAAAGGAGTGTCAGTAGAGTGAATGACGCCTGAAACAAAAGACCTTGGCCACTAATGGACTTAAGTCGGGAACCTTGCATAACGACTTTGTAAGGATCTTTACTTAGGGTGATTGCTAGAGAGATTGATCAGCAACCTGGGTCGGAGCAGTGTTGCGGAACGAACGTGTTATTTACATAAATAACACTAGAATTCTGGATCAATCTGAAAATTTTCTATTCCTTCCACACATTACTCCTTTCCCTCACCGAGTGAGTCACGCCTACCCCGAAAGGGAAATGGCTTAATGGTGTATAAATCCATGTTTACTTTTTCCTGTTCTCAAATGGCCGTCAGTTGCTTTCAACATCGACGTATTCATCTATAGGAGGAGGCGCGAAATACAATTGTATAATTGAAGGAACTTACCTGTAAGTGGAGTTCGGTTATTATTGTATGAGCGCCTTTTTCGAATAGATCAAATACACCCTATCCTTATACACACAATATCAAATTGCATTAGACCCCTTATTATTTCGGCAATATACTTTTAAAAAATGACTAGATTCACACCTGACAGCACGGCAGCGAAACGAGCGCCCCGTTTTTACAGCTTTCAAATTGTGGTAAATATGACCTAGATTTGGGGGACTACGTGTTGATCTATTCGGGGGAGACGCCCATACAATTACAATCGTACTTCACTTACAGGTGAGTACGTTCAATTATACAATTTTCCAACAGATTAGCATTAGACTTTCTATGTCGATTTTTCAGAAAATGTTAAAACCGTCCAAATTTTGAAAAAGTAAAGCAACTGTCTTCTCTTTGTCTTTTTTTCGTAAATCACTTTTAATTTGATAAAAAGTATTAATAATTACATTGTTATGACAAGCAGATTTTGTTATGACATTTTAATCGTGCCATCATGATTCGATTTGATTTCAGCAAATGAGCAAGGCGGGTTCGAGCTACAAATTCCTACCTTACCGACATCGAGAAGATTCCACCCGTAGTGGTTCGTGTCCGTGCTAAATTTTCTAAAAAAAAGGAATCTATGCTAAATTTATGAATAAGAAACCTATCAGCAATAAGAAAAAATAAATTAAAATGCGATTAATAAAATTAATCTTTTCTGCATTCATTTGAATCAACAGCATCTGCTTTAGAATGAAGTTTAGCTTATTATTTTTTATCTGCCTTTGAAACCCTACAATAATTTCTT
This sequence comes from Belonocnema kinseyi, assembly GCF_010883055.1. NCBI lineage: Eukaryota > Metazoa > Arthropoda > Insecta > Hymenoptera > Cynipidae > Belonocnema > Belonocnema kinseyi. Next base: position 31,563,897 of record NC_046662.1, on the reverse strand, counting down.
TTTTATAGTAAAAAATAAATAACGTTTTTTTTATTCCGACGAAAAAAATGTTTAAATTCAATGTGTATTCCAAATTTGCAAGTAATCTGTAAATACTTAAATTCAAAAATCAGGAATTTTCCGCATTTTTATGAAATTGGAACTTGCACAAAACTTTGTTTTACTTTTATTTTAAATAATTTTTACTATTAAAAATTGCAATTGCTAAAAAATCTCTATAATTTTTGAGCTGATATAAAAATTTCTCAAATTGTCATAAATTTTGGAATTTTGAGCTGGAATTAAAACCCAACAGAAAACATTAAACTATAATAAAAACAGATTTTGTATTTAAAGCTTCATTTTGTCACATTATATTCATGGATTAAGGATACATTTTGAATAGAATGAATATTTTAACCTAATTAAAAAACTTTGACCTAAACCTCTGACTAACTAAACAGTGTTTATGAATTTGATTTTATTGAAGGTTCGCAAAGTATATCTGGCTTTGATAATTACGTTTTCAGTGATTTCGCTCGCAACTGTCAGGAAATAATGTAAAAGAACACGCTATTTTTTAGGTCGACCCCGGAAATTTATGTCAATGTATCCTTCAGAAGACAATACTATGTTACTCTTTCTATGCCACATAAGTTGTATGAATGTACGATATAGTCGTTAACGTGCAATAATGTTTCAAAAAGAGAAACTTAAAACGAATTATACTTTTAACTCTGTAAATAAGTGATAAAATGTATCGCGACATTATATGCTTCACAAGAAAGCCCATATTGTTGTTTTTCTTTTATTTCCTGGATAAAATTTAATGAGAATGTCGAAAAATCCTCACGATATTTTTAAATAATTAGATAAGATTATTTTCAATTTATATTATAGATAACAATTACAATATAGATAATATATATTATAAAGAATAGGTTTCGTACTTCAAAATGAAATAAAAAACTACTAGGAGAAATAATGAAACCGAAATAAGTTTTAAAAGAAGCTGCTTTGAAAAAGGTAATAAGAAAAACCAGACCATAATTCTTTTATTTTCATCCAGTTATATCAAGCTCTAGATAATTCAAATAATTAACAGATTAACTGAGCCTAATTTAAGCGAATTTTATTAGGTAATATGAGTTATCAGATCCAGTAGAATCTGCCTGATGGTCTGAAAGTTTTAGAAACACTCAAAATTTGTAAGACAAAAAGAGTGACCAGCGATTTTTTTCGGTACCTACATTCTGAAGCAATCACCACACGTCGATTTGAAACATTCCAAACTCAATGTTCCGGGTAAATAAATAAAGTTGGCTTTTTGTAGCAATAAAAGTACGCTTTATGCAAAGCTTTATTTTCATAGTCATAAATCCATTAACTAAAGGTAAATAATCACTCTTTCAACCTAGGGTCATTTATACGAAAGTTTTGGAATATTCCCTTCAATTTTGGGAATGTAGTGATTCCCACTGAATTTAGAGAATTATTCCAAAACTAATGTTTGATTTTCCTCGTTATTCAGGTAAATTTCCTAATAGCACAATATTTTAAATAAATTTACACATTTTTTCGAGTAAAGATTTATTAATGTTATAGTCATCTCGAAGATCTTTTATGAATGATTATTAAGTTGATAATTTTGAATGAAAAATAAACTTTTTATAAAAATAATTATCAAAATCTACAAAAAGATCTAACCTTAATTTTTTGTTGTAGTATGTTTTAGAAAATTACTAATTTCTAGAAACATTTGTGAACAATTATACCATTGTATGCTGTTTTACAAACATCTACACCTGGAAAAAATACACTTAGGTAGTGGAAAGGTGCTTAGCAAAAATTCAATACTTTCTAGTTAATATTCCAAAAAAGTTTAGGAAGATTTCCCTCAATAATGAGTATCTATTTTCACAAAGTTTTGTATAATATTCCACAATTTTTGGGAAGTTTCCCTATTTACAGTTTAGGAAAATTCCCGAACGCTCAACTATTATTCCACAATATTATAGGAATATTCTATTCATATTAAAACAGACGTATATTTGTTGTCCTGTCCTTATAATTTACAAAAAACTACACGTTCTATAAAAGAATCCATTTTTTTATTAAACATTTTATTGCTTATTCTGTAATTTTTTATAAATTTAAGTTCCTTGTTTTTAATGTCATTTTTTGCAGTTTAAACCAAAGATAGGCATCCTAGCGTTAATAAGTGATTCTATAAATATTTTTATATATGTATAATTTGGACAAAAAAATATTATTGTAGTTTGTTTCGTTTTTCGAAAAATTTAATTTCTTATTTCTAATGTATTCTTATAACAAAAGCTAATAAAACATTTTTAGATCATTTTTGGTTGAAAAACTTCGGTCTTTTAATTTTGGCATAGAGCTTTCAAAAAGAAATGTTTTTCTTTTCTCATCTTTTTTCATATCGTGCGTTGTTTAACTTGAAAGGTTTCTTTTTTTAATTTTGCATATACTGTAACTGATAATTTTCTTTTTATTAAAAAAAATTTGTAAGGATAAATAGTTTGAATTTCCAAGTACTACGAATAGCCGTAGATAACATTTTTATATCTTAAAAAAATGGTATCAAACATTTTGAAAATGCTCTAACTTTTTTAATTTTTATCTAAAATAGCTTATTAAAGAACTTGATCTTTCTTGTTGGTCTTACTGACTGTGCGCCGAAGGACAATCCAAATGGATTAAACTTGTCAAAAGGTATCCATTATACAAACGACGATGACAGGCAGACAGAGACCGTCAAACAAACTATTTTTTTCAGATGCGAAAGTCATTTCCCACATCAAACCAATACCTTCTCATTGAGATGAGAATGTCCAAATGAACCACTTTCATGCATTTAACCTTGAGGTTTGGTAGAGAGACTTAATTATTGCCATAGAATAAATTTTAATAGCCATATAACAAATGGCAGTTACAGACTAGTTGAAGAATTTGTTTGTTAACACTATTTATAACAATGATAAATGGTGCTTTATGACATTCAATTGTGAAATTCTTTGTAGGCATTTTTTACGTAGTTTCAAGGCTACTCAAAAATAATGTTTAAATAAATTCTGCATCCAACGTGGCATATCTGTAAACCTAAAACACCCGCGTGGAGTTTTCCTATATAGCAACTAGACCAAATCTACATGTACCTAGATTTATTTCTTAATAGTAATTAACATCGAAATTACAATTGAAATACTTTTATTTCAGATACTTTACTTTAGGAGTCATTGAAAAAATGGAATACTTCAAAATTTCCATATTTTTTTTACAGAAGCACCTAGTCATCTCGGTCTGCCACCATTGCCGCCAAGGCCATGAGAGCTAATAGAGGTTAACATTGCTGAGTATTTCCTGACTGCACGCTGAAACTTTTGGTTGTCAAATTTGATATTATTATATTTATTTTTACACTAAGTCAATAGCAAGCCAGGATGTAGCGTGTTCATTTGAAGCATTATTATCGTCAATATTAAACTGTGTCTTTACTAATTTTTTTAGAATATAATAATAAATCCATAAATAGTTTTCCACTTTCTCGCATAGAAAATAAGAAAAACTGCCATGGTCGAAAGAGCATGATAAAAATAAATTTTAATCCATTTTGAGGGTTTAAAATTTTATTATTTTCATTCATCTCGACGCATATGACGTCATTCGGTACTTAATTTCCCACTTCAAATAGGCATTTTCACAAAGCAGTACATTCAAATGTTTTTCCTCACCTTGCACCTTACGCCTGAAAATGGTAATTTTTCTCACCTATTTTGCAACTTATGTTATTTAAGCTGCTAGTTGTTGCAACTAAGGTTTTCTGATTTAATTTGTGCACATCACTTTTTCCTAACTTCATTCTGCTAATAAAAATATTCATCTTTCTAAATCTAAATGGCAATTATTAAGTTCGTGGTATATTTGTAATTGATATGAAAAAACATTTCTTTGCACAATTTGTGACAATAATACTATTATCACGGTTATATGCTAGATTAGTGTCGAAGTCTTGTAAATAACAATATTATAAAAAGTACATACTCGAAGTAAAGACCATACATGATTTATTTTTAAATTAAATTAAAGGGTGAAGGTTCTCAGCAAATATAATATTACACTTCAGTCATTTTCAGTTATTGATAAAAATGTCGCCAGATATTCGCTTCAGTTCGTTTCAAGTCTCTCAGTGTCTAGGTTATGTTTTAAGTAACTGGGTGTAACCAGGCATTACGAAAATGTCGAAGGGAAACAAGAGAAAGCGCTGAACATTCGAAGGGGTATATAAGTTTTTAGACGAAGTCAAATCAGATAGATTTTTTATTTTTAAGGTCTCATTTTTAATATAAAGAGTTTCAAAATGCAAACTAAAGACTTAAACCATAACAAGTCAAAAACGTTTGAAGTGGATTTTTTTTTATAAAAAACATTTATCTTCTAACATTTATTACCTAATAAAATATTTAGAAACCCTAAAAAAACTTCAAAATAATTTTTTTTCGGAAAAAATTTAAAACACCTTCTAGATGGCTCAATATTCGAAGATAAAATATTAAAGTTTTTCAAGGATGTTTTTAAAATTTTGAAATGCAAACAATTTATACATACATGCATACATACATACATAAATACATACATACATACATGCATACATACATACATGCATACATACATACATACATACATAAATGCATACGTACATACAGACAGACAGCTATGTCGACAGATACATGACTAAGAACCTTCAGATTCAGGGGGGCTTAAAATGTGGAAATTTGACAAAAACAGGGGGGGGGGGATTTTACACAAATCTAAAACCTTCTCTGATGAGAATATAATATATTTTTTAAGACGAAACTTCAACCGAAATTATTGAGACGGCTCTATTTGTTAATTATTTGGAAAGTCCCGAGATTGTACGGATGAGATAAAGGGTGCCCCGAAACGGCTTCTATAGAGGGATTGCAGTGTATCTGAACTACAGATTAATTAGTAACTGATATCTCTAAAGAATTAATTGATTATTTTTACTAAATGCCTTTAGAAAAAGAACATCAATCACTAATTCGATAGAACAAATTAACTTACCTATTTAGTCTTTACGTGTGATCAACGATCCTCGGCGTGGAACTATACTGGTACGCGGTGAAGAAGGCATAGAACGACTTGTGGCAATATATGAGAATGGCTTTCGCATGTTAAAAGACTGATTGGCTTGTAAGACTCTATCAAAAGTCTTTTAAATCACGTTAGTTAAATATTAAATGAGGGATATCAATTAGCGGATTATATTGACTCTACTTTACTCCAGTTACAATAATATTTCTGAACCTTTTTTTAAAATAAATATATGAAACATTTACAGAATTTGAAAATGTGCTGAAAGTGTGCTGGACTTAAAGGGTCCATTCATTACTTACGTAAGGATTACCTTAGCTATTTTTTACCCTCCCCACCCCATGCAAGGACAGATAATATTTCTTTCACTCTCCCTTCCCTTCTTACGTAAGATTTTACCTAGTTTTCCTTCATACCAAAATCTCGTTAGAAGAGAGTTAGAGGAGATTTTGAAAACTATATATAAAATAAAAAAAATTTGAATAAGAATATGTCAATAAAATTTTTATATTAGAAAAAATTCGTGTAACGAGTAACCCCGAGGTTTGCCGAACGCTTTGCTTTCGCCAATATTAAATGCTAGGTGAGAATGACTTTTACGCCCCTTCCCCGAGATAAGGTCATGTAGAGATCTTTTAAGCCCCCCCCCCTTTTTTTGCCCTTGGGATCCTCACGTAATTAATGAATAATCTCAAAGACAGAAAGTGACAACTGTTGTCAGCAACAACTGTCTATTTTTCCTGTCTTTTTCAACTGTCTATTATTTCAGCCACTATTTTTCCCGCTTAATTTGACTATAATGATGAAAAATAGGAAAAGCGAATGAAATTCGCTCAAGCTAAAGAAATATTGCTTATTGACTTATTGCTTATTTCCTTTTATTTGCGGCTATGGCGACCTTTGTTTGCCACTTCCGAGCAAAAGTTTTGTTTACCTGGTTGTTCGGAAAGTCCTTGCAGCCGTCTTTAGGTGAAGAACATTTTTATTAATAAAAAAGAGGAAAATTGTAAAGAAGTCGTGAAATGTGAATTACCTAATTTCAATTAAAATTAGAACCGAAATTTAACATCGTGAATCGTAAGAAAAATATTTTTAAAAGGAGCGCATAGTTCTTGAAAGATAATAATTGTTTATAGCCTCGCTAAATAGCCTTATTTAAAAACCTGAATTGTTTTAAGTACATATATTAAGTCCATGAAATAACAGTTTCAAGAGTTATTCTTATAGGGGGGAATTTGCTGAAGAAAAATAGCCGTCCGATAAAAAAAAACGTAGTCACAGATAAGTGATTTGTTTATCGGTGATTTAAATTTGTAATAAGGTGGAATAGGAAAAGGAAAGCATACATATTCAAAACTGATTGAAAAGGGATATAAGTTAAATTAATAAAGGTCTAGTATTGAGTTGCGGCAAATTTTGCTCTATTCAAAGTTTCAAGCCCGGAAAATTTTTGTGTCAATATGGAAATTTCCCTTCCGATAATTTTTGCTACTTTCTAAAAATAGTACAATATTTTGCGTATCTTTTATAGAGAGACTTAAGAAAGGGGTTCAAGATGTGACAGATCACTCCTCTGTGCCGCTCACTAACAAGCACTTTTTTTAAGGGAAAGTTGGAAAAGGTTTCCACATGTTGGCAATCACTTTTCTGTGACCAGATGCCTGACTACAACATTAAAATGAGGCAAACAATGCCTTATCTATATGAAATACGAAAATTTAAAAGTCTGTAACTCATGCGTGATTGGGTATGCATCAATAAATTAATCATTTATTCGTGTCGGGGTTCTTTTTCTTTTTTTTAACCGTACGTCGATTTTCCTCTCGTGAAATTAACCTCTTAAAAACAACTCCTAAAAAGTGATTTAATGAAGTTAATATTTAAAATGGCGTAGGTTATCAAATAAGGTTATTTAATTAGTTCAGAAAAAATTATTATTTTTAAAGATCTATATGCTCCTTTCATAAATATCTTGCTTACGATTTACGAGGTTAAGTTTCTGCTTTAATTTTTTTTATAATTTTATTATAATTTTGTGAATAAGTTTTGTTGTTATTTCAAGTATTATTGTTATCAGTTATTTTCGAAATTTTCTGGACTTAAAAGTACTGTTACGTAGACCACAAGGAGTGCCTCACTCTTCTCAAGGATTACCTCCTAAGACGTGGCATCTATCAAGTATCATATTCTGCCGGCATCCAGGAAGCGGCAATGCCTAAAGGGAGACCCAAGCAACGTGTTTTCTGGGACCTTCTTACTTTTTCCCCGGACGATTTCTATTTACCATTTTCCCGAAACAGTACCTATCTTCCTTTTTCCTTAGACATTCACCATATTCCTTGTCCCTTTAGACAGTTAACACATTTTTCCCTTTAGCAGTCGCCACCTTCCCTTTCCTCTAGATAGTCGCCATGTCCCGATCCTTTTATGCCACACTTATCTTCCCTTTACCTTGATAGTGACCTGCTCATATATCCAGCCGCCAATTGCCTTTCTCGTTTTTGTCGTCATCTTAAGTTTTCCTTAGGTAGTCGTCTTTTTCTGCCCGTCTTAAACATGCATTCACCAAATTCTTTCTTCCTTAAAAGATCTCTTCCACAAAGGCAAATTTTTTGGGTGCAATAAAATACAATCTTTGTCACGCGTGTACGATTATGAACGCTTTAACGTATCCTCAAATGTTAGGTGTGATACACTGTAAGTTATACTCTTATTATATGAAATATTGCGTGCACCTAGAAGGCAAACACCTTTTTATCTTGGGTACACAATATACTACTTCAATGGTTAAAATAGTGAAAGTTATATTTTTTCATACAGAATCCGATAAAGAACAACAAAGATGACAACACAAACTATCCTTCTTGAAATACTGCTGACGGGCATGCCCCTGAATGCGGTGGAGGTATACACCATCCCGGCCCGGAAATAGCCGTAGAATGGTAGAGGAATGCTACTTCGGGCCCGACAGCTCAACATACTCCAAAGGTAGGCTTATAAGAGTCAGCAGTCAGTTATTCTTATGTACCTGCTATTGAAAAGCCCTTGCTCAATTGAATTATTCCAATTAGCTGTATAAAGGTCCTAATATAATTTCAAGAAAATTAAGAAAAAAGCATATGAAAATCAGTTAATATTTCCAGTAACAAATTAAATCTTTAAGTGCAACAAATTTACAAGAACTCTTAATTATTATTGGAAATATTATCCGATATTTCAGTAACTTTTTGCACGAAGAAGTGCGCAAAGGACCGTTCCTGTACAAAGCAGCGCAAGAGGCTGCTAAAACACTCGGACTTGAATTCAGTATTAGGGTTGAGCAAAATGCATCAAATCTTATCTATCTCAAGTACTCACTCCTGGAAGTCAGGATTAAAAGAGCACAAGAGAAAAACTTTCGTGAACAGCTCCTCGATAAGAGGATGCACGGTATCTTACACAGAAATGTGGAGGATCACTCAATGTCGTGTGAGCTAACTTTTGCTTTCCTTAAATTACCCTGATTGAAATCTGTTACGGAGGGTTTAATTTTGGCATGGCAAGGCGGTGTCCTTTCCACCTTAACATACTGTCACGACATTTTGAGCCAAGACATTCCCGACGATAGTTGCGGGGCATGCCATGCACACCCCGAGCATTTAGCTCACATACTATCTAGTTGTCCAACGCATACGGGAACGACCTTCATCCAAAGGCACAATGCGGCAATAATAGTGGTTAATTACCATCTCTGCCACTCTTAAGGCATTAACCTTAATATCGCTCCTCTAAATGCTCCTAGGAAAATCGAGTCAATTGCCGAGAAGGAGAAGTGCCTTATAAACTGAAACTTTATATTCTCGACAATAGTTTCTGTTGCGCACTCGAGGCCTGACATGGTTCTTCTCAAATTCGAGAAGCGAACCATGTTTGTTACCGAATTTTCAGCACCAGCTGATAAAAACATCATAGCCAATGAGAATGAAAAGAAAGAGAGGTATAGAGACCTTAAAAGGGAGTTGCAAAGATTGTACCCGGAATATTCTGTTAAACTAATGGTCCTTATCATCGACGCTCTAGGAGGCACAAAGTTTTTACTGGTTAATAGCCTGAAAAGCATCCCTGCGTGTCAACAGCATGCTAAAACACTTGCGTAAGAAGGCAGAAGGCGGTCGTCTTTGGGTCGCTCCTTGTTTTCCGAGTGCAGGAAACTTTTGCTGGATCGACGTATTGATTACAAGGATTTATAATATTACAAAAGACATTTTAAAATTCAGGGGAATTTTTTTTAGCGGGAAATGAGAGAAAAATCTTGGGGATTTTTCTTTTTTTAGTGAGAAATAACACCAAATCTAAGGGGAAGAGTCTCAGTCATCTGGCAACACTGGGTATACGCAGACGATATAGTGATGGTGGCAGAGGATGAAGAAGGGATGGAGGGCTTGATTACAGGATTAGAAACATATTTCGATGGAAAAAAGTTTAATTTAAATGTATAAAGAACAAAGATAATGAGGTATAGAAAAGGAGGGGAAAGAAAGAATGAAAGGGAATAAAAATAGAAGAAGTGAAAGAGTTTCAATATTTGTGGTATCTCTTGCAAACGAATGGCAATCATAGAGCTCGTATAAGAGAAAAGATAAAAAAGGCAGCAAGGGTAATGCAACAGATAAAGATATTTAGAGTTTACAAGAAAAGTATATAAGGCGGGCACTAGGGGCAGACTGAAGGATGCCTGGATATGTGCTGAGAAGAGAAACGCAAAGCGGGAAAGAGGGCATGAAAATTTGTGACAAAGCTGTGGAAGGGAAAGGGAGTGGAGTTAGCGAGACATAGCGAGACATAGAAGACGGTACTGGAGCAAACTATGAAGAATTGGGAAAAAGGAGAGGGAAAGGCAATTAATTGAAAAATGGGGGATGATTCAGGAATCAAAATACGATAAATGGTATCAGATAATAAAAAAGAAAGGAGTACCAAAGTATTTTGATAAGGGAATAGTAGAGTAAATGTGGATCAGAATAGCAAGATAAAGATTGAGAAACGAGGTAAGGGAACGGATGAATTGGGAAACCAATTGAACAGAAAGTGCAGAATATGCGAATAGGAGGAGGAAACATCGGAGCATGTAGGGGAAGGATGTAGGAGAGGAATGAAATATAAACGAAGCTAGCAATAGAATGTGGTAAAGGTTCTAGGTGAGGATAGATTCGGGGAAGAATGGATGAAGGAGATGGAGGGTGCTAGAGGAGCGAATGAGAAAGAATGAAAGAAGGGATGTGAAAAAATGGCACAATGGATGTACAAGAAAAGTGAAAGAAAAAGGGAACGGAAGTCACTTATAGATTAGAAGCGTAAAGATTGTGAGGAAAGTTATGTAATAGCATCAGTGGACTAAGATCCGGTTGCGTTATCACTCTATCTCTCTCGCTTGCACTGTCGCTCTCGATCACTCGCTCGCTCACTCGTTCGCTAACACGTTCTAAATTGATCTATCGCAGGAAATAGAAATAATGATTTCGATATAAGATTTGATGTATATAAATACAAATAATTGTAAATAGAAGGATAAAATTTTATAAAAAAAAATATGTAGGCGGAAAGATTGTAAGGATTGAAAGTCATCTAAACCCTTAGGGGACACATTATAAATAAAGAAGTATTATAAATGATTGCAAAAATATGAAGAATGCAACAATACACTTTTATAATTTAAATTTTATCATGACTTTTATAATTTATTTAATATTGGGCCGAAAAAGATGTAAGCCATCTATATTCAATTTGAACGAAATTGCAAAAAAACAATAATTAATTGTATAAACAATCATAACATAAAGCTTTTAGCAGAACTTACTACTACTTGAAATCATTTAATGTTACGTTTTATTTAAAAAAAAAACGATTTAAAAAATATTCTTGGAAAAATTATTCTTTAAACAAATTATATTTCTTTACAATAATGAAAAATGGTATAAATATTTCGTGTATACACTATTCATTCATAAAAATAATTGTATTAAGAAAAATAAGTAAAAATGTATCAAAATTTTTTAATTATTCAAGAAAAAATAGCAATATTGATTTGAGAAATAATTGGAAATTTCAAGCAGAATAAACAAATTATAATAAGGAATAACTAATTTTTAAAATGATTTCATGATATTTTTAAAAAATAGTACTCTAAGAAACGACCATCTTTTACATTTTAATCTGAAAACACGATTTTTTAAAAACATTTTTGTGGAAATAAATAATTTTTAAAACAATTTAAATTTTTTTGAACAATTAAAAATTGTTTATGAAGTCATCGGAAATATAAATACATCTACTATAAATGATTTTAATGAAAAAGCCGATAGAAATTGCTAAAAGTATACAATAATACGTAAAAATGTAGTTTTTTTTATCTTTGAGTCATATTTAGGTGGAACTTCGTAGCTACTCCAGGTGAAAGTGACTTTACATGCAGAGTAAAATTCATCAACAAATTCAAATTCATCACGAAATCTCAGGGATTTTAACTGCTTTCAAGGTATTTTCATGGATTTTGAATGTTTCAAGCGATTTGAAGGAGTTTTATAGTTTTTTAAAAGATTTGAAGGGATTTGAAGGGATCTGATAATAGCGTTACTGACTTTTCAAATGATTTAAAAAAGTTCTCATAGGACACAGAAATATTTTTATAAATTTTGAAGAAAATCAGGCAATATTAATGAGATTTCAAAGATTTTAAGGGATTTTAAGAGAATTCAAAAGATTTTCGGGGATTTCAAGAGATATAAAGTGTTCCAATTATTTCAAAAAATTTGAAAGGCTTTTGAAATAACAGATTTAATGCTTCCTGGATGATTTATTATGATAAAGAGCAGGTGTTTCGTGTTTCAAGCATATAAAAGCTAACCCAGTGGGCACACAGTTTGGCAACGTCTTTACGACATCGTTACGACATCTTTACGACAACTTTACGACATCCGATGTCAATGTCGTTAAGGTGTCTTTACGATATCGTAAATAGGTCGTATGATCTGACGATGTCTTTAAGACATCGTGAAGACACCGAGACAATATGGACATAGGATGTCGTAAAGTTTTCGTAAAGATGTCGCAGCGATGTCGTAAAGACGTAGCCAAATTTGGTGCCCATTGGGAAGAATCTTGCCCTTAAGAAGTAAAATGCAATGTTCATGAAACTTCGGGTAGTTTCGTGGAATTTTAAGGGATTTTAAGAGGGATTTTTGAAGAAATTTTAAGATATCTCAAAAGACTTTATTCGATTGCAGAAGATTTTCGAAGACTTCAAAATGATATTAAGAAATTTTAATAAATTTCAAGAAAAGATATCCAGGCATCAAGGGGTTTTTATCAAATTAAAATACAATAAAGAGAGCTTCTCCTAAGATTATTCTTTTTAACATTAAAAAAAATTTGAATAAAAAATACATTATTCAGGCACTTCTCTATATAATTTTTTTGTGTCAGTTTTTTAAATTCGAATTATCATGACAACTTCAGCAGAATTTATAATTTCATGATAAATTATATGATTTACTTTAATAAACAAAATACACCAATGCATTATGCGGGCATTTGTAAAAGGAAACTTTTTGTTAAAATGCTAGTCTTTTAAATTGGGAACTTTATGATCATTTTAGCAACATTCATAATTTTTTATTAATTTTATGTTAAATTTAATTGAAATATGCACTATTATGGGATTTGTCGACCAAAGAGAAAATTGGAAGAAGAAGGTAATTCTACTAGATCCTGCAGCAGCAACCTTACAAAAGGAATGAAACTAACAGGAAATTAAAACTGAAATGACTGAGATTGAAAAAAAGAAAAACTTTTTTCTCGACACATGTCCGAATAAAGCATTTGTTTATTACGTTTATTTAAAAGAAACATAAAATTATGCGTCTAATTATGAATTCTGCTGAAATTATAATGAAGTTTTCCATTGAAAGGACTAAAATCGAAAATAAAACGAATTTTTGCACAGACAGATGCCCGAAAAATGCATTTTTGTTGAAAAAACATTTTTGTTGAAAATATTTAACAATTTAGCAGATTTTCTTCGTTCTTGGTTGCAAGGTCTGTTTGGTTTGAAAATCCAATTTTTTTGGTAGGAAATTATATTATTGGTTTCAAATTTATATGTTTTGTAGAATCAACTGTTTTGTCAAAATTCAGTCATTTTGTTGAAATTTTTCTTTTTTTTTTTATTAAAAATTCTACTATTTCCAATAAAGTACTTATATTTTTAACTAGAGTTGAATTTTAGAACAAATGTTTAGATTACCAACAAATTAATCGAAATTTTACATAAAAACATAATACATAATTGTCAAAACATTTTCTTAAATTTCGAAAAAGCGTAAAATATTTTAAAGCAAAATGTTTCTATTTAGTAAAATTGAAAAATACAAAAAACCATGTGTTGAGTGGGTCATGTGACCAGATTCCTACCTTACCGACACATTTCTTATTTTCCAACTTAATTCCACACGAAGCGCCGCAGCGAGATAAAAATTTGGGATATTAAATAAGAAGCACCAAGAAAAGTGCGTTTCATCCTAAATTTGTATAATTATGAAAAAAGTTTTTTTTGTTAATATTTTTTTTTCTTTTTTTATAATTACTAAAATTTAGGACTAGACTCACTTTTGTTAATACTTCTCATTTATTATTCCAAATTTTCAACTCTTTGTGGAGCTTCGTGTGAAAATAAGTTGAGAAATAAGAAACGTTGGGGAAAGGTCACGTGGTCAAAGTCAATCTGGTCACGTGACCCATTCGTCGCAAGGCAATATTTCAAAGATTTGAAGAGAGTGAAGATTTTTAAACTGTAAAAGATTTTAAAAAAATGCAAATCTATGTTCAAGTTTTAAAAAATCCAGACGTTAAAACGCGAACGTCTGGACACTAAAATTTTGCTGACAAATACAAATTGTGGATAAAAAATAGGGGAAACTCATATTCATATAGCAATGTAATGCTGTCCTCGTGGACAGCCACGTCATTGGACGTCATTTTAGTACTCACTAAAATATGCCCTCAATTAAAAGAACTTTGAACGGCTTTAAGTGAATAAATAAAGTTTATTAAGATTCTTAGGAAAATTTAGAACATTTAAAGGCAATTTTTTACATTTTAAATAATTTTTCCAGATTTAAAAAAAATTCGAGGCAACCAAAAATCTTTTCAAGATTTTAATAGGTACTGAATGGATTGAAAATATTGTATAACTTAGAAGCATTTCCGAACATTCATAAAATATGTTTTATTTCTGGCAAACTTCTAGAAGTCCTAAATATATTTCAAAATAGCTTGAATTTTTCCTAATATTTTGTAAAATCCTGTAAAATAATTTTTTTTTATTTTCTAGATTCTTTTTTGACACTTCTAAAATATTCTAAAATTTTTTCTATTTTTCTTCCAACTGAAAAGAAAATTTGGAAGAGTTCGAGGTAATTTTTTGACATTTTGAATTATTTTTCAAAATTTCGTGAAAAACTTAAATCATCTAAAAATATTTTTAGCAATTCAAGACATTTGGCATAGATGAAAAATATATTAGACCTTAAAAGCATTTCTGAAAAATTATCAAATATTTTTTACTTCCTTCGAATTTCTAAATGATCTAAATATGTTTTAAAAATGATCAAATTTTCCCTAATATTTTTTAAAATCCTGTAAAATAAAATATAATTAATTTTAATCTTCTAGATACAAAATATTGAAAAAGCATTGTTGTGTTACATTAATATATTGTTTTATTTATTTTTATAACGCATTTCATTTAGTTAGGTGGTGGGGTAGGTAAAAAGGTACAAAATAACGTTACGTAATATGTGCACGCTCTCTCAATAATAGTACTCGTTAATTTTACAGCAACAATATAAGTGTTAAAAAATTTTAACAAATAAATAGCTATTCGGAAATTATTTAATTGTTCAAAATGATCACAAAAGTTTGCGCGCGTACGCGGGCTTACATTATAGTCTAGTATCGATTAGAATATATTTCGGAATTCCCTAAACGAAGTGAATTATGTTTGTGGGATTTTTCCAAGTTCTAAATTGATCACGAAATTATTTGAAACTCAAATATGTTGTTTTTAAAGGATATAGGACGAAACTTATCTTACGTCAATTTATTCAAAATTCCATCGTTATTTTCTCTTCATTTTTTTGTCTAATTTCGTCCTAAGGGGCCATCCATATACCACGTGGACAATTTTTCACCACAGTTAGACCCCTCCCCCCCTCGTGGACAGCCGTGGAATTTTGATACCCCCCCCTGTAATTTTTCCACGTGGACATATTTGATTAAAATATAGATATTATTAGTCTTCCAAATGTCCGGGAGCTCGCGACAATTCCATGGACGTCATTTTAGTACTCACTAAAATTTAAAATTCTTTTGTTTTCATTGTCAACCGTTCAAAATTCGTTGACTGACTAACAGCCGTTGCTGAATTTTGCAACAATTTATCGTTAAACTAGTCGAAAAATCGAGTGAGAAACGTCATTTTAGTACTCTTGAAACCCACGGGGGATGGTTGTTTGAATGCTAAGAACTAACAAGAAGTTTGACTGGCAGCTCCTGAGTGATGCCAAAGTTGACTCGCAGGCTGTCAAAAATGTCAAAAATTCGAGTGAAAAAACGTCATTTTAGTAGTCTTCAAACCCATTGAGGATGATTGTTTTGGTGCAAACAACTAACAAAGAATTTGACTGGCAGCTTTTCGGTGGTACCAAAGTTGACTGGCAGGCTGTCAAACATGCCAAAAATTCAAGTGATGAAACGTCATTTTAATACTTTTGAAACCCATTGTTTCGAGCTGTAAATTTACGTAAAATGTGGGATTTTCGTAGTTCCTTTTTTCATGCATATTAGTTTTAGAGAAGTATCCCACAGACGAAAATCTTAGTTAATGAAAAGGACAAAAATTTCATTCGGTTGCCGATTAAAATGTCAGTTAACTTTGGCACTACTCAGGAGCTGCCAGTCAAATTCTTTGTTAGTTGTATGCACCACAGCAATCATCCTTAATGGGTTTAAAGAGTACTAAAATAACGTTTTTTCATTTGAATTTTCGACATGCTAGACAGTCTGCCAGTCAAATTTGACACCACTGAGGAATAGCCAATCAATTATTATCTTACTTTTTAGAAACTAAAGAATCATCCCGAATGCGTTTCAAGAGTACTAAAATGACTGCTCTAATTTTCATCCTGTCATTTTTTATATACTTGACAGTCTCCCAGTCAACTTTGGCACCACAGAGAAGCTGCCAGTCAAATGTTTTGTTAGTTTTCAGCATTCAAATAATGATTCCCAATGGGTTTCAAGAATACTAAAATGACGTTTTTTCACTCAAATTTTTGGCATGTTTGACAGTCTGCTAGTCAAATTTGGCGCCACTCAGGAGCTGCTAGTCAAACTTCTTGTTAGTTTTTTGCACCTAAAAAATCATCTTCTATGAGTTTCAAGAGTACTAAAATGAAGGTTATAATGGACATCCTTTCATTTTTTTATGTTTGATACCCTGCCAGTCAAATTTGGCACCACTCAGAAGCTACCAGTCAAATTTTTTATTAGTTCTTAGCATTCAAACAACAATTCCAAATGGGATTCAAGAGCACTAAATTGACGTTTTTTAACTTGAATTTTTGACTTGTTTGAAAGCCTGCCAGTCAACTTTGGCACCACTCAGGAGCTGCAAGTCAAACTTCTTTTTAGTTTTTAGCATTCAAACAATCATTCCACGTTTGTTCGAAGAGTGCTAAAATGATGTTTTTTTTCTCACATTTTTCACCAGTTTAACGATAAATTGTTGCAAAATTCACAAACAATTGTTAGCCAAGCAACGAATTTCGAAATGCTGACTATGAAAACAAAAGAATCTGAAATCTTAGTAAGTACTAAACTGACGACCATAGAATTTTCACGAGCTCCCGCACTACACAGTCCAAAAGGAGCGATGAAGTGGCTGAAATAAATTGGATTAGCTCAAATATGACTTGAATTTAAAGAAAAAGTTGTGAAAAAAATTTTAACAAAAATAAAAATTATATTGTCTGCGAGCATAATATAAAAGTTCGAGTATACCTAGAGTATACTTTGGCTCATTTCAGTGACACTTTTTTATATCTCGTGTTATTTACGAGATTTTTGTGAAACTATTGATAAAATCCTTTAAGATTTTTTCATTCAACAATACAATTTTATGGTGTCATAAAAAGCAAAAAAGAACATGAGTTAATAGATTAAACAACTATTAATTGAAAATTTTTCTTTTGAATTCGGTATTTTTGAAATAATCATTACCATTCCGTTATTTTAACTTACCGTATTTTGCCACAAGGACACTGTCAAAACTGTCAAATTTAGTCCTTTTGGGCTTTCCTTCATAACATAAAAGTGTATCGTTCAGAAAAAAATTTATCTTTCAGGATTTTAAACATATTTTCTCAAAAATCTTGAAAAAAGCAATTTTCTTCTTTTTACTTTTTTCATATCTTACGTCGTTTTGGCTGAAAATATGAATTTTGTTTTTTAAGAAAACAAAAATGCTTTCTTCTTATTGGGTGCTGACACGGTAGATTATCGCTGAACTCACTTTTACATTAGGGCGAATCTAGAAAAATTTGGGAATCTTATGGTGATTATGACAAAAGATTGATATTAAACCGTTTTTAAATTGTGCGATCCAAAGAAGATAAAATCTTCTTGTACAAGCTCATATATTTCTTCTTAAAGAAGAAAAAGAAGATTAAATATTTTTTAAAGATTATAAATTTTTTAAAGTGTCATAATGGTTTTTGGCCCAATTTATATTTGGCCCAAAAAATTCGAAAATATTTCTAAAATATCTAATAGAATCAAGAAGTCAATTCCACATCAAACGGACCACCCTCATTCCCCCTATTCATCCCAAACACCCATTACAAAAATAAAAACTTCACCGCTTCTCTACAGTGTTTTTGGGAAAAACCCCAATAGCAAAAATCAAGAAAAATACATATATATGTTTTTGGGGTCGCTGATTTCGAATCCGAGGTTCATTGACCTCTAACATATTAGATTCAAGCCCACTAGAAGGTCCAACTGCAAAAAACATAATGAGAAAATCCAAACTACACACACACCCACATACCCACACACACACATAAACACACACGCACACATATAAGTTTTTGAGTACGCTCAATACGAAGGGGTTTATGGAATAACTCTAAGTCAAGTTAAGGTCAACTTAAAGCCAATTCAAAAGAATTTCCAGCACGGTAGAGCTAAAAAATATGTATTTTTCTGGATTTTCTATCGGATTTTCTGCATTTTGCCCCTCAAATGACCTTAAATCTGATATGATGGAGGTCAACGGCCCTCGGATTCAAAATCAGCGACCCCAAAAACCTATGTATGTATTTTTCTTGATTTTTGTTATTGGGTTTTTTTTCCAAAAACACTGCATAGAAATGATGAAGTTTTCATTTTTGTAAAGGGTGCTTGGGGTGAATAGGGGGGATGAGGGTGGTCCGTTTAATGTGGAATTGACTTTTTAATTTTAGCAGATACTGTAGGAATTTTTTCGGCCAAATCTAAATTGGGCCAAAAAATCGTCCTTAGAGACTCTCCTCCTTCGTTTTGGATGTCTGCTGGAAATTATGAATTAATTTATCCAATACCTTAAGAATGTTGAAAACGTAAATATGTCAATTCTAAAAGCCTAATCATTAAAAAGTTTCTAGAAAATGTGGTAAATTACTTTTAGAATTTTAATTGAATGTATAGAACTTAACAGATTTTTTTCTTCTAAGCTCTATTAAATTAAATACGACACCAATTGAACCCTAAAAACTAATGCAATAAGTGTCTGACCTAAAACCTATGTATGATAAATAACTACGTGTTTGAAAATTGATGTGGTATACTCTACATTTTTTAGTTAAATAACTTTTAGGTAACTTTATTCAAAGAAGAAGTTTCTCTTCAAGAAAAGTTTTATTTTATCAAGTAAAAATCATACTTGAATACCAATATACATACAACACACTCTTGCTTTCAGTCCAGCGTCGGGGATTATCTAAGATTTTACTTATAATGAAGTGAACATATGTTATTTTAAAATAAAATTTTATTTTGAAGAGAAATAGTAGAAAATGTAAGAGTGCTAGTTGTTCCAAACAATAAATTAATTTTTTTTTGCAGCTGAATCTTTACAATGTTACGATTGTGTTGATGGATGTGACGCTGAATTTACAGGATCGCAAATGTATAAAGCCATTCTCAAGTCATGATAATAACACAAAATGTGAAAATACTGTTGCCTGTATGAGAGGATTTGCCTCAACTGAATGTAATCTGTTTTTATTTTATTAAGATTCTCGGTAGCAGTGTTACTTAAGTTCCCTTTTTTTAGTAACTTGAAGTTACTTGAAAATTTACTTTTTTATCTTCGCTAGTTTTATACTTCAAAAATAAAAATGACTAAGACGGTTATTCAAAAAATGATATATTGTGTACAGTTGCATTTTCGAACCAAAAAAATATGAATTTTCAACAAAAAATTAATTTTCAAACCAAATAGTTAAATTTTCTACCATTATTTTCAAACCAAATCAGATTATTTTTCTACCAACATAATTGAATTTAGAAGAAGGGAGATCTTTAAAAGAAAGGGATAAATTTTAAAACGAATAAACCAGTTTTCTAACAAAAAAAAAACACATTTTCTATATAATGCTGATTTTTAAACCCAAAAGTAGAATTTTTTACAAAATAGATAAATTTTCAACAAAAAAATACATGAACGTTCAACCAGATCGTTAATTTTTTTGTACCAAAAATATTACATTTCCACCAAATAGTTAAATTTTGAAACAAAATAATAAAATTTTTAACAAAAATAGATCAATTCTTAACGAAAAATATAATTTACTTGTGACAAGAAAGATTTTAATTTGAAATCAAACACAGTTGTATTTAACCATAAAAGACCATTTTTCAACCAAATAACTGAATCCTCACTCAAATTAGATTAGTTTTATCTCGCCAGAATAGTTAAATTTTCAACAAAATGTAAATTTTCAACCAAACAGTTGAATTTGCTATAAAAATATTTTTACTTTCTACCAAAAAAGTGAATTCGAAACAAAATAATTTAATTTTCAAACAAAGACATGAATCTCAAAGAAATCAGATTATTTTTCTACTTTAATAGTTGAATTTAAAAAAAGAAAGATTTTTTTATAAAAAAAGAGATAACTTTTTAAACGAAAAATCCAGATTTCGAACTAAGAAAAGTTTTTTATTTCTATAAATTGTTGAGTTTTAAAATCCAAAAGATGAATTTTCTACAAAGTAGTTGAATTTTCAAAACAAAAGGATAGATTTTCAGCAGAAAAGTTACTTTTTAACTAAATAGTTGAATTTTTCACTAAAATATTTTAATTCTCTAGCGCAAAAAAACGACTTTAAAAGTAAATAATTAAATTTTCGACCAAAATACATGAATTAACTACAAAAAATATAAATCACTTGTGCCAAGAAAGATTTTAATTTGAAATAAAACACGGTTGTATTCAACAAAAACAGACGAATTTTCAATTAAATATCTGAATCCTCATTCAAATTAGATTAGTTTTCTACCGAAATACTTGGATTTTCAATACCAACAAAATTACATTTAAAAAAATGTAAACGAAAAGCCGAATTTTTAACCAAGAAAAAAAGTACTATTGTTGAATTTTTAAACAAAAGACAAAATTTCTATGACACAGCTACATTGTCAAACCAAAAATGTGACTTTTCAACGAAAAGGTTACTTTTCAAACAAATAGTTGAACTTTCTACCAAAATACATGAATTTTCAACCAAGAAAGATTTTTATTTAAAATCAAATACAATTGAATTTAATGAAAAAGACGAATTTCTAAAAAAATGGCTGAATCTTCAACCAAAAAAGATTTATTTCATCCCCATTAATGATCCATAAAACTGACGCAAAAAGCAGAAAGTAGCTTTAAAGTGACTAAATTGATGTTCAAACTTAGTGCAAAAACCGTAACTCAGTTACTTTCAAGTCACTTTTTAAAAAGCAGCGAAGTTACTCTAAAAATTAAAAATAACATAACATCTTAGTAATTTAGTTACTTGTAATAAGTTACATGTTTTTCGATCAGTTGACGTGGATTGTCACCCGGACTAATTATGGAACAATTTTCACGAATTTTTCAGATCACAACTTTGCCAAAAATGAGAAAATGTACCTAATTTTTTGTGCAATACATAATTTTTTTAATAGACTTCGGAATGTATCAGGCAAATAGAAAGTAATCAAAAAAATTCTTCTTGTAAATTATAAATAATCAAATTTTGACCCATATTTACAGTTTCAATAGGGTGATTATAGAACGTAACTTTTCTGTCTTAATAAAAGTATTTAAAATTGTTTTCTTGAGTCCAGTTCATAGGGAAATCTATTTTTAAGCATTGAAATCTTAAAGAATATTTACGAACATCTATTTGGGTTGAAAATTAAAAAAAAATACTTCTAGATATATTAAAGTTTTGATGAAAAATATTCGATTTTTAGTATTTCAGTTCATTTGTACCTTACGACATTCAACCGATTCGTCTAAAGATTACATGATACATTCACTAGATGAAGTTTTAGTGATATTTTTGAGAAAGTTTTGATGAATAAGTTATTCGGACAGATATTTCAATTCTTATGCCAATATTTAACCGATTTGCATAAAATCTGTTGGAATCAATAAAAAGATTTTAAAAAATGTTTTCTTTATACTGCAAAAAGAATGTATGCACAATTTTTAATATAACTTTCCAAATCAATATCTAAGATAATGTTTCACGAGATTAAGAATAATGAATTCTTTAAGATTTTGCAATTTTTTATACAAAAATTAGATTTCTAAGCAATTTACACAAACTGGAGCTTAAACTAATAAATATATTTTGACAATAGTTTCAACAATTATATGATCAATTGTAATACCAATACAAATAATAATAAAAATTATATGCATTATATTGTGATGAGTATCATATATTTTTATTACTTTAAAACGCGCATTTATTCTATAAAAATTTGTATTTAAAAAGAAGTGAAATTCCACCAAAAACATCTACGATAAAACAAATTCCCTGTAAGAAGTTATCAGTGTAATCAAGTTAGTGTGTATGATATGAAAACAAACTACGTACACTAAATTATTTTCTAAAAGAGAAACTATAATAATTTGGTAGTGCTTGTTTCTAAATATAATTTGCATCGCAATTTTAATGTAATTCTTTTAATTTTCAGTAGATGGCTCGACACATACATTACGCAAATATGCAACATTAGGAAATTTATCTGATAAAAATGGTAACATTACTCTTTCTCCAGATTTTCAAAATGTAGTAGAAATATGCGTTGATCTTGTAAAAGTAAACGCTTATTTATGTGATACAAATCTTTGTAACAGTGCTTCACTTACAACAACGACAATCTCATTTATAATTTTATCATTGGTGACTATATTTTTTGTCTAAGCGGATTTTATTTTTATAACAGAAGAAACTTACATAAGTTGTAAAGTTCCCGTGCATAAATTCCAATTTGGATCTGATCAGGGCCAGATCGGGCAGAGTTTGGCCCAAATCAGGCTATCTAGATGGGGCCAGACTCAAAATGAAACGCGATACTTGACCGTGGCCCAAGCGCTGCGCCCAGAGATAACCATGTCTGGCCCCGATCGGGCCCATATTAATTTATTTTTCTTATTCTTAATTAAAACGGATTCTTAAATAAGATAATAATAAAATCGAATATATCATCTCCTTGACTGAAATTTGAGAATATAAATACTAGGTTTTCTAACAGATTTGGTTTCAATTTCTAAATTGAAGTTGCTTTCAATTTCTATATTGAACTTAATTGTGGAAAGTTATTTTAAAATAAGTGGGTTATAATGTCGCACTAGCTTTTTAAGCTATTTTTACAAAAACGAATATAAATAAGAAGGTTGTATTTACATTCCAATTGTATTAAATCACCTAAAAATACGTGAAAATAAATATGTTTATGACGTCATTGTTGATCTAATTCGTTTTCACATTCAACAAATGAAATATTACTTTCGCCACTTTTCTAAAAATAAATAACCTCATTTCGAGGTTAGGTTTCATCTTAACATATTTAATAAATTTACTTATTATAGTCTTCAACACGTAATTCAGGAATATTTTGAAGTATACTATACCTACGCACTCGTCTTGTGCTCACTTTTGGTATTTTTCCCACTTATTTTGTCACTTTTACAAATAATAATTGAAATGTTTTTGAGGCGTAACACTTTACATTGAAACTTGGGCGATTTGGAGTTAATCCACTTCAGTCCCCGAAATTAATGGAGTGTCATCTACTGGCAAGCTTGGCTGTTAAGCCGGGGTCTAGAGGGGGCCAAATTTAACAACCACAAAATTGTGTGCCCGATCTGGCCCAAATAGGAAAAAAGGCAAACATTTGGCAATTTCTGCACGGGATAAAACGAATAAGACTTTTCTGTTTGCTTCAATTATTACACTATTGCTCAAAGTACTGAGAAATCATGCATTTTTCATTACCAGTAAAAAATCTGATAAATCTTGTTTTACGTTATTTGGTTACGTTAAATAATATGATTATGCTATGTTACAGTTTATGGATTTTTCTAAATCTTAAAGTTCAAATTTCTTTGATCTGCTCAAAAGCATATAGCATATTTTAACAAATAAAATTTTTTTGAACGACTTTGAATTGTTAACAATAGAAATAAAGAATATTTTATTTCTTGATATATTTGGTAAAAAATAAAGAAAGTCCGGAAAAATCAGGCCTTTAAAGTTTTATGAAAATAATTATTTTATTTGTAACTTACGCTAAATTTTGATTAGATTAAAAATAAATATATGGCATTCAAATCTCACTTAATTTACATTTACAACTAATTTTTCGATAAATGGTATTAATTCTTCTGAAATACGTTTTTAAAAATTACTTGTATTATAGTCACCCATCATAAGCGACCTAAAAGAAAAACATAAATTTCAGTTTAAAGTCTATTTATATGTATATAAATTATTGAAGTGTCTTAAAAGGAAAATTTTAATTTTCTAATGAATGATGAAATATGATTAAATAAAAAAATTGCCAAGAAAAATATGTTACCCCAAGTGGAACGAAATCAAATTTGATAATATATATTTTTTATTCAAAATAATTGGTATGTTAAACATTGTACTTATATGTGTTTGTATGAGAATTAAGATGTTCAGTTCCTTCTTCACAATCAAAGCTTCAACATCTAGAGATGAAAATTCTTTCATAATTTCTTATAATTATCAAAATTATTGTAGCCGGTATGTAGATAATCAGTTTCCTTATTGCTAAGAATAGCTCAAAGAATCATTCAAAAGCTTCTAAAAAAAAAAAATTCAATAATTTAATACAAAATATTATTTATTGTGCTGAAGATCAAAATTGTCTATACGAAATAAATGCGTGTTATAAAAAAATATATGGATGATTACTAACTATTTCAGCAGCAAATATATTTGATCCTACGGTTAGTGATGAAATTAAAATAAAAGCTTAAAAAAACATGCATTAACGTTTTCAACAACCCGACAAGTCTTTTTATGACCCAATACGCCATAAAAAGCATAAAAACAATTCGGTATTTTATAAAAATCCCCTTAAAAGTCTTTAAAGGTCATTATCGCTTTTTTTTGTTTTTATTTAACAAATGTTAGACTGCAAGAGTATAAAATAAACAAATTTTTTAAATATAAAAAATCCCTGATCAAATTGCTCATTCTTTAGCCTTGGGAGAAAAATTTTGCGTTCCTTACAATGGTATAAAAATTCCTGTAAATATTACAATTACAGTAATGTAATAAATTTCTAGTCACAACAGAAATAATACTGAAATAACACAGGCCATTTTACATTATCAAAAAATCCACAAAACTTAGTTATTTGTAAAAACCGATAAAGGTAATATTATGGTGGCAGCGAATACGAATAATTATAATTTGACTATAGAAAACATGAAAAAAAATGTATAGAAAAATCTGAAAATCAATTTCTTTTTCACAAATTATTACAGTAAACCCAGGGATAAATTTAATCTTTCAATTAGATCGAGATGCTGCACTTTATTTCAATCACTTTAAACAAAATAAACATACGTACGATTTTCCAAT
The DNA here is from genome assembly GCF_010883055.1 of Belonocnema kinseyi. Lineage (NCBI taxonomy): Eukaryota > Metazoa > Arthropoda > Insecta > Hymenoptera > Cynipidae > Belonocnema > Belonocnema kinseyi. The sequence continues at coordinate 31,538,538 of NC_046662.1, read as the reverse complement.
GTCTCAAATTCACGACTCTTAACTTTTTAACTTTCCGCCATTCGTAAGGCAGTATTTTGTGAGAATATTAATTTTCTCACGTCTTTTTATAATTTTTCAAGAGCAACTTTAATTGATCCATTGCTGCCATTTTAGAATCATAATGGCTTAGATCATCATTTTGCTAGTCTCTATTTTGTAAAAATTTCCTCATTGATTTGTTTTCAGGTTCAGCATTCTCAGACGAAGAATGTACTGGATCATGTGTATTATTAATTTCTAAATCTTTATTGTTTTTTTCTGATTCTTAATCAGAAAGATCCGAAAATTGTACAAAAACATGCTTTTTTTAGATTACGGTCGTTTTTATCGTTCCACATTTTTAAGAATTTTTACCGATGTTTTTCAAAAAGAAAATGATTTCAAAACGAATTCAGTTCGTCGGTTATTTCTGTTCAGTATTAATTTTATACTCGTTACATTTAAATTACTTAGTGAATCGACCATTTCTTATATTCGTAATTTTGTTTACATTATTATATCACTTTAAATTCAAATGAGCTGACGCGGATACAATGGGTCACCTGTGCGTCTAGACGCTCGAGCAGAAGTCGAGGTAGGTATCAGTTGTAATATTATTATATTTTTTAACGCAGATCATTTTGTGTTTATTAATATTTTCATTTTAACTATTACTCAGTTGTCTGGTTTTTATGAAAACATTGTGAATTTACTAAAAATTAGTTTAATCTTTAGCAATAGGCAACTCAAACTTATCTCAATGATATTGATTATCAGAAACAGATCCGTTCAATTTGCATTTACTGTTTCCTGATCAGTAGATTGTAGGTAACATTATAGATTGGTCCCAATACTGGTAGGAGATTAGAAATAGCTTTAATCATTTTGAATATTTTTTTTGATTGTAGCACAATTCGAATTTGTATTAAATAACGACGAAACCGAAGTATTGTAGATTCACTTAATGGAGAGATAATTGCGTCTTTAAACACGATTTAAATTAATTTAAAACGAGGTCTTTTATTATGAAATAAAGCACACAGTCATAACAATAAAAGTTGAATACACTACAATGTTAGAAATTTCAGTCGGAATTTTCACAGACGCGTCACTAAAACTTTATGCAGTAAGCGTTTCTAAATGTTCCTGAATTGTAACGGAAATTTCAGCAACGGTCACTGCATAAAGCTCCAGTCGCATGTTTCCGAAAATTTAGTCACAGTTTAGGAATTTTTAGTTCCTGTCACTAAAAATTTCAAGATTTTACAAAAGTTTTTCGGTTAATTAATTTTAATATAACTCATGTAGTCTTTATTTTTCCTGAGAATATAAGTAAGAAGAAAATATGAGTGAAGGTAATACAAACGTCTTCTTATGTATCTATGCTATAAAATGATGTTTTGAGACCCCCTGAGTCAGGAAAAATAGGTTTCACGAAAATATCTGTCTGTTAGTCTATCTGTTGGTCTAGTTTGACGACACGATAACTTTCGAAGCAACTGTTTATTTAAATTTCCTTTCGCACACTGGTTTGTGGTGCGAAAATACGGGTAAAGTTCGTTAACCAGCCTTATACTGTCAGCCAATATTTATGGTTTACGCCATGGAAAATCAAACTGAAAAACGTGATAAGTCAACTATTCCATTAAACTACACACCTAGCGCGCGATGAGAATGTGGCCGAGCAGTGGGCAGATTTTTTCACATTTGAGTCATTAAGTGTATTATATAACATAGTTATTGACACATAAACTTTGCTTATATATAGTATTACCATAATTTTTATTTTTAATACAAATATATATTGCAAATTTTTGTTTAAACTGATGAACCAAACCATATTGTCTCTGAATATTGCATGTTACTTTATTTCGTATACATAATAGGTTAATCCGGGGTATTACCGACACCTTAAGAAAAAATTTTTAGAAAAAGGAGCATATTAATTTATATGGTTATTGCATGGTAACGAAGATGAGTTTATCTGAAAGGCCAGATTTTTTTCTATTTTCAGACAGTACCCAGTAATATAATTATTCTTTGCCAAACTATTGTTATATTTATTTTTAAATAGTGTATATAAATTCGGTGTCACATTCAGTTTCAGCGCACCTATGGCACTTGACTGTTGTTTCTCGCGCTCGATTAATGTATTTACCTCGCACTACGCCTTCAATCCTTGTGCAAAGACTTTTTAAAACTAAAGGTCAAAGCCTTGACAACAGTAATTTGGTGATTGTGAATTCTCTTTTTTTAAAGCTTATCTAAATTATGTCCCTAACCTCAGTGACCCAGATTTTGTCATTTGAATTTTCTACCGCATCGTGTTCTACATCGCAGCTGTGGTGCCCTATTGCATCACCTTCTAATAATTTACTAAAAGAATATCTCAAGTCATCTAGGGTGGAGAGTTTAGTTGCAACAATAGTCCCACGAAACTTTAATTTCTTAGTGGGGGGGGGCGGCGATTAGCTTCTACTGAAAGTCATGGGTGGTTACTGCTTTAAGTGGCAACTTTTTGATCCAAAACATTCAGCTTTTACCATGTATTACTTATCAAAATATTGAGAAGTTCTGAAACAACCTCAACAATAATTTTAAATTGAAAACAAATTAAAACAAAATCCAGATTTCTCAAGATTTAGAAATAAAATTTTCAAGTTTTTCAAACATGTTTTAACTATTAAAAATGAATAAAATTTAATTTCTAATGTACAAAGTGTTCAGATAAAAAAAAATTAATTTTGCAATTTTCAATGTTTCCAGCTTAAAATTGCTAAAAATAATAAAATTTGGAAAATTTTAAAGTTGATTGGTTGATTTAGAGCATTGAACATGATAACGTGTATTTATATTTTTGGAAATGAATCTGAATTTTTGAACTCTATAATTTATAAAATTAAAAAATTCTAAATTTGAAATTTATTTGCATTTCATTTAAACTAGTTAATTGGAAAGTGTAACTACTATTTATTTTGTACGTTTCAATTATTGAGCATTCGAATAAAAAGTTCTTAAATTAAAATTTGTTTAAAAGTCAAATTAAAATGTTTAAAATTCAAGAGTTCCAATTTGAGTGATTTAGTTTTTAGTTTGTTTTTTATTACTTCAAATGGGAAAATGCTTAGCCTTCGCGTTCAAATCTTTTTATTTTATAGACCACGAAGAATGTTTGCAAACCGAGAAAGATACGGGAAATAACCTGGAATTTTTTTTCGAATAAAATCGCCACACTTATATATGTACATAAATACATGAAAAAAGGACTTTTGTCAATTTTGAATTTTAAAAATATAATAAACAAAACCCCTGTTTACTCTATTCGCTTGTAACTTTTTCGTCAAAAAATTTACTTGTCAACCAGAAAATATAAACTTTGAGCGACAAATTTAATTTCTAGCAAAACAATTAAACCTTCAATGAAAGAAATAATTTGTCGACTAAAATATGAGTGCTGCATAAAAAAATGATTTCTTAACAAAATGGTTCAACAAAAATAAACACAGTTGAATCCTGAAACGAGAAGATTAACTTTCAAGCAAACAGTAACATTTCAATCGAAGACAGACAATATTTCTACTAAAACAGATGAATTTTTATATGAAAATACAAATTAAAAATAAAATTGAATTTTTATCCGAAGAAGATTTTATTTTGACTTTTCAACGTGAAAATATAAGTTTTGAAGAATAAGTAAATTGTCTGCGAATATTATACCTGAGTTTTCAACCCAAACAGACGATGTTTCAACGAAACAGTTGAATTATTAATAAAAACGATAACTTTTTGAAAAATGATTGAATTTTTAGATACAAAAAGTTACACTTTTATTAAAGAAAGATGCCATTTTTACTAAAATCAATGAATTTTTAAATCCAAAAGATAAAAAAATAGTTTAACTTTTATCCAAGAAAGATTTCACTTTGACTTTTCAGCATAAAATAATTAATTTAAAATGAAAAAGAAATGTTCTCTGAGAATAGTCCTATACAAAATATGTAAATATAAAATATAATAATTAAATATAATATTAAAATAAGAATTTTTAACAAATCAGTTGAATTAAACAACAAAATGACTTCGAAAAAATTCGTGAATTTCAAAACAAACCATTGCATTTCACCGAAGAAAGATACAATGTTTAGTAAAACGAGAAAATTAAAAATTAAGCAGACGTATTTCGGGGTTTTGAAAGAGGTTTTATTACCTTCATGAAAATTTATCATCAGATTGTGAATTGAAAAAGTTTTTTCACATTTACTTGAAGACTGATATTTTCACTAATATAATATCACTATATAATTTTTTTTGGTTTCACTCCTAAAATTTCAATTTTTGTTTCCATATAATAATATAATATTTATTCAACAAAGTTTCAAAACTTTTTTTTTAAAGTTGGGAAATATCATAAATTTTCAAATCTTCAGATTATACGTATTATTAATTTGAAAATGTGTTTTTAACCGCGAAATACAAAAGTAATATACTTTGTATCTCATTCATACATTTATAGTTTTAAACTTCAACATTAAACAGAAATTTAAAAAATCTAATTTTATATAGATTTTAAAAATAACTACATGTTTTTATTAATTACCTTAAGGGTGCTTTCAATTCCTAAATTTAATGAATTCAAACACGGTTAGTAAAATTCAAAAAATATTTTTCATTACGTTCATCAGTAAATTTACTTTATATTTTAATATAAAAGACACGTTCCGAAGAGCGTATTATTGTAAGGAATAAGTTAGTGCTTTTTAAATAGAAAAATTCCGTTTATACTTTGAGAAATTAAGGAAAAACGGTTTCGGGGATTAATTTTAAGGCCAGTTTTCACCCCTTAATTGTCCGAATTCAATCATAGGTGTTAAAATGCAGATATTTTTTCAGTGTGATATAAAAATTTAAGACCTTCTGTAATCAATTATATTTCGTTACATTCAAACAAAAAAGGAAATTTCAGGGCAAAGCCTATGAAAATAAGTTAATTTTAAATACAATGGATTTGTTAATTGTATCATCGTAAAAAATGGACATATTTTATTGATGAAATATCAGTCTACGAGTAAATGTGAAAAAACTGTTTTATTTACAATCTAATCGTGAAAAATTTTATGGGGGTAGCTCCAAAATTTAAATTTAAAACGTATTTTATGAATAATTTTCCGTGAAGCATCGAGTTAACTGTAAGGATAAATGACCCTTTCAGTCATTTTTTTTCCAAAAACGTGAAACAGCTCAACTTTAATTTGTAATTTTTTAAATAATAGTACAATATGCAGTGAAATATTAGCTGGCTGAAACATTTTTTTCATTAAAAAAGGAAAAATCACATTCACCCTTGTAAAAAATAATGTTTGCAACCCTTTGGTACAACAAATATTTGGCAATGAGTGTTTTTTTTTAAATAATAGTAAGATTACAGTATTCGTGGCGACAGAGCTTTTGAAGCGGTTTCCTATAGATTTTTTTGCGAGACACATGAATATCAAAGTTTTAAATCACTATCTCGAATACTTGTTGATATATCGATTTTTCATGATAAAATTATTGACTTTTTTTCAAAGCGTAATTTCTGAATATCGATTTTTATGCGATTTTTTGGGAGAAACACGGATCTGACATTTTTTAATCAATATTTTGAATAGTTTTCGAAATGTCGATTATTGTCGTTAAATGGAATAATCAATTAATTTAGGCCGCACCCCTACTCCTTGTCCTTCTATGTGATCAGCATCTAAAAACATCGTCTAATTTCATCTTATCTTAGGTTAAAATTTGTTGAAATGAAATAAAAACAATTATATTAAACCGTTTTTTTCGACTTAGGGAATCTCAAACCAACAAGAAGAACCGATAAAATAGGCCCTGAGTCACATAAATCTAATGTCTTCCATAAAAACATGATGAGAATGTAAGAAAAAACATTTAATCGAGTTTATAGAAAAAAACTTTTTGGGATACAGTGCGTTCTTAAAGTATTAGTAAAGATACTGGAAACAGGACAAAAAATTTAAATCTGTATCCTAAGTTGAAGATAGTCGTATGATCATGTTAGAATCTAAATTTTGTTAATGAATTTAAATTTCTAGATTTAACGAATATTAACATTATCAGCAGTTTCGCAGGACCTGTTCATGTTTTGGAAATAAACATGTATATAATATAGTTGCAAATACATAAAATAAATAAATATATCTAAACACAAATAAATTTCAATTAACAGTAGAAGACAAATGATTTATTTTTCAGAAATATTACAGCATTAGCATCGGCTTAAAATTTTACTTTAAAAACAGGGTAGGAGTGGGTGTCGGACACAAAATTTATACTTTTTTGGTACCCGTTTTAGTATTTTCAGAGTCTTTAACATGTACAATATAATGTTTAACCGGAATTCCATATACCATTCCAGATTGCTGGTTGTATCTTTCTCGATTCTTTTTTTTACGACGTTGATGCAACATTGCTGCTAATCCTCCTGCTCCTGCTAATCCCAATGCTCCAGTAATCAAATTGTCGTCTGATAAATTAAGTGACACCTGTCCCGCAACGTCTAGAAAATATAAAATCAAATAATCCATTAGATTTGAATAAAATAGCTGGTTAATAAGCTGTCTTCGTTTAATAAAATAGCGAAGAATCACATAAACTTCCTGCATGTTCTTATTAATAGTAACCAGTTTAAAATTTTATATTTGTGATAAATAATGATTTGGAAATGCATCAAAAGTAATTTTTTATTCCTAACATATCCTAATAAAAAATAAAACATTTTTTTTCCTCTAAACTCAGAATTCATTACGTCTTTTTAATTGATTTAAATTCCTTTTTATCTGTCACTTCAAAATCTTATTTTAGGATTAAAAAATAACTGTTTATGTATTTCCTAATCATTATTTATGATGAATTAAAAATTTGAATATTGATACTTGATTCTCATAATAAAATCTAGAAGCAAAAATATAAAATTTTTTATCATTTATTTTTAACTAAGCTTTTTTCAAAATTAAATTTTTTCCTGATAAATTACCTTCTGCTTCGCTCCGCTGAAAATCGAACCACAGAACGTCCGATTGCCGGTCGGGTTCTTTTTCTTTAAGCTACTAAAGAGATCGAAAGAATTAAGATTTTTCAGAATTACACGCATTATTTTGCCAGATCTTACGTATTTAAATTTTTCAAGGAATCTGTGTTATCATCAGAAAATAATAAACATTCTTAACGTCTTTTCAGCCTAGATGCAGCTATGAATTAAACTTTCTGAAGTTCTGAGAAGTTCTGTGGTTTGATTCTCAGTGGAGCTGAGGTCTTTTTTCAGAAAAAAATTATTGAAAAAAATGTTAAATTCATAGCTCCAACTAGCCTGATAAGACGTTGAGAATGTCTCTTAATTTCCTATCATAATATAGATTCCTTGATAAAACTGGAATACGGAACACCTGGAAAAATACTACGTGTGATTCTGAAAAGGGATTCTTCTTTCGTTTCTCTAGTAGCTTAAGGGAAAAGAACCCAATCGGCAATCAGAAGTTCTGTGGTTCGATTTCCAGCGTAGGGAAGAAAAATGTCTTTTTTCAGAAAAAATTAATTAAAAAAATGTTTAATTCATAGCTCCATCTGGTCTTAAAAGACGATGAGCACCCCCCCCCCCCCACACTTGAACAGTTTTGCGATGCGAGTGCAATTCATTAATTAAATTTATGATAAAATCATTCCTAAATAGAAAATTTGATTTTGAATGTTTCTGAGGCGGCTCTGCTTCCTTGACTCCTATCTTTTGTCCAGAGTTGGCTTGACTTTGCAGTTAATATTGTCAGCGAAAGTTTAATTTTTTACCACTTTTCCGCGTTCCAAGATTAATTAAGTCCAGAAATATTCATAAATTATATGTTATACATAGGAGCCATTTTAACATAAATTTAATTATCTACACTCGCATCACAAAAACGCGCATTAGTAACGTCAAACGGCTTCCTACTTTCATTTATTTTCAAGATAAAGCATTTGTAAATAAATTTGCGTAAAGGTAAATTATTAAATATTTCATAATTTTAGATAATGTATTGCATTAATGAATGTTGTAAGAATATTTAGTAATTTTTTCAGATTTTTCCTAATTTCAACCTCGTTCCGATAATAGGTGAAAGTCGAAGTTTGGAAAAGGAGATCCAAAAACCCTATATTTGAGATGATGGCGTTTTAAATAGTAAAAGCTCGATTTTTAAAAAATGGAAAAAAGAAGTGCTTGTTATAAACTTTTTCTGAATTAAAGTATAGTCACCTTTTAAGAATATTCAAGGAATAATTTCCATCGAATAACTTTAAATTGTAAAACCCAAATACCAGTTTTATAAGATTAACGTTATTTTGGGGAATTTTTCAACGTGAATTACGTTTAATCAAAAAGTGACGAGTTTCCAAATATTTTCCAAATAGTTTTTAATTCTTTGAATGATTTTTCTCTCCCTGTAAATCGTGAAAATTTATTATCATTTGAGTAAAATTATGTAACGTTGATGAATGTTCATTTTTTTTAAAACAATTTTTTCTCCCTAAAATCTTAAAATTGTATCATTTTCTGAATTAATTTGTTTACACCATTTTTCCCTCTGTTAAGCCAGAAAAGTTATTATTTTCTTAATTTTATGATACAATTAGCGGATGTTGAGAGCAAAATTTTTTTCGGAAGTATATTTAGTCATTTTTTCTCTGTAAATCGTGAAAAATACAAATTTTAAGGATAATATTTTTTTGGCTTAAGATATTTTGTTTTTTATTATAACGTATACCTTATATCATTCAAACAATAAAAATTTGTTAAAAAAATTAAAATATCCTTTAAAAATATATATTTCTACATTCCTTATTTCTTTCCTTATTTTCAGAAAATAATAAGTTTTTACGGTTTTAGGGAGAAAACACTGTTTAAAGAAATAAAAATTGTCTAAATAATTATCAAATATGCTAAACTAAAACCATAAAACTTGAAATGCATTAACTTTGTATACTTTATCCAGAAAGGTCATAACTTATCACGATTTACAGGAGAAAAATTCTGTCCAAAAATATTAATCGTTTAAACAATTTGAAATTATTATTTAAATACTTGGAAATTTGTCACTTATCTATTAAAAATATTTCAAATTGAAAAAATTTCAAAAAATACCGTTTTTAGCATGAATTTAATAGAAAACTACTATTTTCCACTTCTTGGGGCATTTGCCGGGCAGAATAAAAAAGGGATTGGGGTGTTAAAATTAAAGGTGATTGGATGACAATTATTCCTAGAATATTTTCTCTAACCATAGAAACAGATTAAAAAACAAAACCGAAATTGGAGGTTTCCTCCACCAAACTCTTCCAATATGGCGGATGAGGGGATGAAATTTTGGGACATTTTTTTTATTGTATGCTTTCAGATAGCGGATTCTACATTTGATTCCCTTTGGAAGCATTTTTTCATGCTTACCCGGCTACACCCTTTACTTCGGCCTATATATATAAAAAAAGTTTAGCAAAATGGAAAACGTGAAAAATATAAATATTTACTAAAATAACATGATGGTGGAACATTCTGAACTATAAAAATAATAAGGCCACAACTGTGAAATTATAAACCTGATGTAGCCTGTTCGAATATAAAAACATCGCCTTTAGATTTTTCAAATAAACTTAGAAAAATTAGAATTATTTACAATCTTAAAATTATATTATAATAGATTAATATGGGTTATAAATTAATTATGTATATTTATGGTCCCCATGAGCTACTTTACAACATAGTACTGTTTTCTGTTTTGAGTATTTTTTCGGTTGCATATTTTTCTTATTTTCTATAAAAAATTGCAATTATTTAGAAAAATTCTAAAGAATTATTTTCCTCGAATTAAGCCTCAGCTTGAATAAGTAAGAAACTTGAGTGCCTAAAAAAGGTTATTTAAATTTCAACCCATCTTTCCTTATGCAACAAAAATTTCCAGGTCTCTAGAAATTTAATGAATAAATAGTACAATTTAAATAATGACGAGTAAAATTTTACAGATTCAACTATCGAAAAGTGAGCCACTAAAGAAAGATTATACAAATAAAAAACTTGCCCAAAGGAATATCTAGAAAAATAAGGCGATAGTGTAACATGCTTAACTATTGAAATAATGAGAAGGGCACACTAAGCGTAATAAAACGATGCGATGATCTGGTATTCCTGACTCTATTTACACAATAAGTAGGTCATATTCTGGAAATGTAAACGTGACCTCCATCTCGAATTAAAAATATTTCCTTCTTATTGTCTGAATAGAGTTAAGAAAAACAGAATTTTTTAGAATGTTGAAGTAACAATGGATCAATGATCTATAAATTAACTATACAAATTCAGGGTCTTCATCGATAAAATTTTCGACAGAGTTATGTTTTCGATCTTAGAAAGTTTCGGTTGAATTTTTTTTTTAAATTTTCGATAGAAAATTCCAAGTATATAGAAAATTTTGTGAAAATTATTTGACTTAAATAAGAATGAACTTGTGTATAGAAAGAAGTTTATTTTTATTATATAGTTTTTTTTCTTATGCAAAAGATACTTCATTGCATCTCTGAATCAACATTGTTGAAACTTAATTAATTAATAGTGCCATTTTACAAATTTTGTTAGGGGAAATTGCGTCACTAAAGATCAGTAAAACATGACTAATTCAATTAGCAAAGCTATTTCTTAATTCAATAGTGAAACACAACTAATTGCTTGGTAAAAATGTATACAATTTTTTAAGGGTTTATAAAATAATATTTAAGCATTAGAAACATGGAAAAAAATGAGAAATAGATAAGTTTAGGCGAACAACGTTATTGTGCAACATTTTTAATTTTATTCAAACGATAAAAAGGTCATATTGAGAAATTTTTAATGTAGCCTAATCTGTTTTCATTTTAAATATATTGACTTCTGATTGTTTGCACAAAGATAAAAGAAATAAGAATTTTTCAAACTAATAATGGATTAATGAATGATGAATTAATTATGGATTTTCAGGTTGCTTCTGCTCTCCTTTTCATACAAAATTCAATTATTCAAGGGAGCGTGGATTTATGAAAAATATGCAATTTTTATATAAAAATATCAGTTTGAAGACGAAAAACAGAATAGTTACAGTTTCAGTTAAAAAATGTTAATACTAATAAAAACACGCATTTTCAACCAAATAATCAAACTTTTAAACCAAAGACATGAATTTTTGACCAAAGTAATAAATCTTTAACAAAAGATTTGAGGTTTAACAGAGCAGGTCTTCTTATAACCAAGAAATAACGAAATTTTTACGAAAAATGTAACGGTTGAAATTTCAACTAAGAAATATTTAAATTAAATTAAAGAAAGCCCGTGTAGAAATTTCCCTGGTTGGCCCTAAAACAATAAGGTTTCTGGTCGAATCCCGGCCTGGCTAACCCTGGCTGGGGTTCATGGACAGGAACCGGGCGGGAGCCGATCGGGCTACATTTTTCTCGAATCACGTAGTCTGGGGCCGGCTGGTTACTGGCCGGGCCAACCCTGGTTATATCCCATGGTCGGGAGCCAGATGTTCACTGGTCAGGTTAATGTTTTTGTAGAAATTACAAATTTTTTAAGAGCTGTGATAATATCAAAGACGTAATTATGGATGCTAGATGAATTATTAGTTGAAAATTATAATTTAAAGATTTATTAGATCAGTGAAACAAAAATGAGCTTTTTTAAATTCTTTGAACAAAAACATTAAATTTTTTCGAATAATTTGACGTTTTAAATTAAACTGCTATCGATTCTGCTATGTGCAACAACAGAAATGATTCAATTTGTATAAACTTCTCTATATTCAGACAATGTTTAGCCTGTACAATTTCAAATTTACCGCCATATATAGCGCCTGCTGTGTCTGTCGTCTGCATAGACACTCAGTAATTTTCAGTTTCGCCCCTGGAACGAGAATGCTCCTTGCACTCACGTCGCGTCTTCTCTTCGAAGTTCGCAAATAAAATCGAGACTCGTAGTGAAAATCAACCTTATTTCAGTAATTAGTTTGAATCCCCCACTTAGTGCGCCAATAATAATTATTTTTAATTAAAATATAGTCTTGTGTATACAGTTTTTACTTTCTTCCTTCCTAACCTTAAATCACCACGTGGCTTCCAAATTGCTATGAGATTCTATCATCAGGAAATAAAATTCTACTCCAATTTTCTTGCTAGAATTGGTTCAGTTGATTTGACTTTTAAAGTTCACCGTAATCTTTAGGATGAGCTTTAATAGACAAAACAAGTTACCAATTTCTCGCCTGAAACAACATTTCTTAAACGCTTTTTGGCCGGATTCCCCGACCGGATCCCGGTCGGTATTGAAGCCGGGATCTGACCAGTTTACCGTGACGTTTTTAGCTAGATCCCGGCCGGATTCCCCGAGCAGCGCCCGGCTTAAAGCGGGGCTATCCGGCTGGCACCCGGCCGGATCCCTGATTGGATTCCTACACGGGAGGCTGTATTTAATTAAAGAATACCAATTTTTAAGAAAATATTTGAATTTTTTTAACCCAGAAGGACAATATTTCAACTAAATACTTCATTTGTTAACCGAAAACATGAATTTTAACTAATATAATGAAACTCAAAAAACATTTTTGAACAAAAGAGTTCAGTATTGGATCAAAATGATTAATTTTCTACGAAAAGAAAATTTTGCAACAAATCATATGCATTTTAAAGAAAATAGTCGAATTTTAAACTAAATAAAATGAATTTTTAACCAAATAATTAAATTATCTGCCTAAAAGTACAATTTTGAAGGAATTCTTTTATACTTTTATATATTTTTTTCTATTATTCTGAAATTTCTCAAAATTTTTTGAATTATTTTACTTTTTTATTTGCGAGTAAAATTGAAAATACTATTAGAATATATTGCAAATCATTTATTCATGAACCAGAATCTTAAAAAAAGAGTTCTAAAATTCTTTAAATTTTTTGTTTAAAATTTTGAAAATGCTTTTATATTTTGAATTTTTGTAAGAAATATTTGGTTAAAGAACTTGTACTTCATTAAGTGATCAAAAAAATTATATCAAAGGCTGATTCGATTGGGAAAATCCTTGAAAGGTTAGCGTATTTACAACATAGCTCTACGAATAGACAGATAGATACCGATAAAATTTTATAGTTTTTGGTCTCTATCAGTGCCGAAACGTTAAGATCCGTTAATATTGAAAATTCAGACGATTACATATTACACTCTCATGAATGAGAATGTAAAAAAGTGGGGGGGGGGGTACAATTATGATTTTGTATTTCTTTTTTTTTTTCAAAATTATATATTGTTAGCTACGGTAATCTCACTTTTTACGCCAGTTTAATGCTCGCAATCTCCAAACAGTTAAAAAAAAATCTTAATAAATTAAGAGAATATCTTTTCACCCAGAGAAACAGGCTACCGCTATACGGCCGCCGAAGAATGTAAACAAGTTCTTTTTTAAGCACCATAAATATATAATTTTTCATTTAACAATTTTTATTTTAAGAAAATATGAGTCAAAATTGAATAATTACCAGGATAAATGCTGGAAACTACCAAGACAACGAGCAAAAACTTAGCATAGAATTTCATTTTCTAAATGCTTCTGGAACAACTTCACAAACGTTTATTAAAAATGTTTGAAAGATCACGTCTATATATGTGTCTATGAGAATCGATACCGTATATTCACAAGTGGAAGACTTTATTTTTTTGTACCTACACTTCATAAAAAACAAATAAAATGACAGTTTTTTTTTCATTGGAAATGGCATCAGCATGATAAACATTTAACGTTATCAGTAAGTCAATGTCATTATTGGTGAGGAAAATCTACTCTGAAGTGACAAGGTTATTTCAATGATTTAGTAAAAAATGAAATTATAAAATAACATGATTTGAAATGATATAATTTGTATATATTTAGAAAAAATTATAGTTAGGACCATTCGGAAAATACGTTATACATATTCCAGGAATTTCAAAATCTTCCTTCCGTGATTCTTTACCACTTTTCTGAAAACATTAATTATTTTTGATAAAAATGTTGGCAAAAAATGGGATTATTATTAAATGGGTACAAATGTCATTATTGAAAAACTATTTTTTTGAGATAACTTAAATCCTTAAAAAAATGTAACCCGGAAATAATGTAAAACTGTGAAGCTTTTTGTAATATTGCTCAATCCTCACACAGGGCCAAATAAACTGTTGTTTTTGTTAAAACGTCAACATATTTGTAGAAAAGATTTTTATTTTCCGTTTACAAGTGATTTACAAATATTACAAATAATCTGAAATCCATGCAGAGTAAAATACAGAATTTAAATAATTTGCATATTGATGAATTCAATTGTCATACAAAAATTATGTCAATAAATATACAACTTTGTGGATTTATAAGACCGATTTTTTTTCAATAAAACGACTAGAGATTATTAATAATGCTATGGTCAAATTATAAATTTTTATGAAAGTTGTAACGCAACCTAGGAAATATTTTTTCTATATATAACTTGTAACTTTGATTTGAATTATATTTTAATTTTTTTCTCATGTTTTTTTTAAAGGGGAAGAAAATGTAATTTATAAATCAAAAATCTATAAAGCCAGACAAGAAAACGGATTTTCATAGAAATATAAGGGCTTACATGAAAGATACTATGGAGTATTATTTGAAAATCACGTTATTAATATTTAATGATTGATTGAAGATAAAAATATAAATTTTAAACAAAATCTCCTAGAGTTTTTATTTTTTATTGAAAAATCATCCAGGTCAACCATTCGGTTATGAATGGCCTTTTTATGCAAGTTTAAAAAGAAAATTCCAATTGGTGGAAAAATCCGATTTTAAGTTAAAGTCTCACGTGAAAATCTAATACGAAAAATCAATTTTTTTTTTTTTGACATCTTATTTGTAATTAGGTAACAGAACTTGAAGAAATAAAGCTAATTGCGGTCAACTGAGCTAGATTCGACAGGACTTTTTACCATTACGATATTAGCGTTACTTCACTGAGCTTAATATGTACTTTTCAATTAAATTTTTGTTTAAATAGATTTTTTAAAAAGATGCTTTTATTCACATCATTGTGAAGAACACTATTATCGGGATTTTTTTTCAAATTTTCAAAGTTTTGATAACTTTTTACTTTATTTTTCGTGCAAATTTTATTTAGTAGAATTTTTTTTAATATAAAATTTTTAAATATTCTATTCAAAGCTAAAATCTATTAATTTTATATAACGCATTTATTTATTAAAAAAAATTTTTTTCTCATAATTTTTTTTTTATTATTTGGCCTGTATGCCTGCTTGTATGTTTGCCTGTAAGTCTATATATTTGTATACCTTTACGCATGCATCTTTATGCCTTGATCTATGTATGTCTGAATGTCTGTATGTCTGAATGTCAGTATGACTGTATGCCCGCCTGTCTGTATTTATGCCTTTCTTTCTGTGAGCACGATAATTTTTTCAATATTCAAAAATTATCTGTCCGGTTATTCGCAGTAAGAAAAATTAACAACATTTTTTCCGAATGACTTTTTTTGATAAAGAAAAGATTACCAGAGTTACATCACTTACAAAATTATAAAAATTAAAATCAAAATTTTAATCTAATTATCGCACGATATGAAAAAAACTCAAAAACGATGCAAGGTACGAAAAGACATAAATGAAAAAAGTGCATTTGAAACAGAGTTACAAATTTGTAATAAACTTTTATGTAAATGCAATTTAAAATGAAAACAAATATTTACTTTTTGGAAAAACGACATAAGCTACAATAACATCTTAATTAATACAGTTGTTCGCACTAAATTACATCCTAAAAATTTATTCGAGCTACTTTACGCTAGGATTGCGTAGGCATGTGAGACACTAAAATAGCTATATTGTCTCGAGATTTTATAAACCATAGAACTTTTTTTATATGTGAAATATCGGTTTCAAATTTTTAGAAATGCAAGAGCTGACAGTAAATTACGTTCATTTACATTTTTTTACATCTCGCAGATGTCTTAAATACAAGAAAAGTTCTTATAGCTTCAAAAAATTTCGAGTCGATATCCAAAAATGGTTTCAGTGAATTACTTTGAAAATATTTTTTATCAAAATTTCTACTCAAATGAAGTACATGGACATACTTTATGGTCGTTTGATACATTTACTAAGGTAACAGTCCGATATTTTATTTACAAGAAAACTCTTAACCTGTAAAAATAACATTGAAAATAAGCAAATTAAATTTATGGGAACGACACTATCGCAATAAAATGTTTATTGACACAATTGTTTTGTTTTTTATATGATGCGCACTTTTAAAATTTTAAAAACAAGATAATGAAAAAAAGTATGTTTCAATTGTAATTGAAATGGAATTTTACTAGGATGAATATATTGGAATGATACATTTTCATTGGTAGCTGATAATTAAAATAACAGAAACGTGTTTGTTAAATCCGAAGGGGCTTGAACAAAAGAGAATTCACAATCATAAAATCGATGGGTTCGACGAATAATAGGCTTTTGTTTTGTTACCGTTAAGAATTAGGCTAACTTCACTTTGTATGTAATTTAGTAAACACGCAGAAGTGTTTAAAGAAATAAAAATGTTTTAAAATTTCTTGTTTTTAGAGTTTTAGGAGCCTAAATTTCATTACAAACTTTCTTTCAAATTACTAAATTTTTGAATTCGTAGGAAATTTTTCAAAATATAATAGGTTATTTAATATTTATTGCTCTTTAAAACTTAGGTGAATAAAGTTAACCTAATTCTTATCCGCTGCGAAAAGATAGCCTAATATTCATAGAACCCATCTAAATTATAATTTTCGACGTGTTTAAAAAAAAAAAGAAAAAAAGAATTTTCATAAAAGTAATTGAATTTTCAAATTAAAATGACGTATTTAAAAAAAAATGATTTTTTTTATAAAGTAGACAAAAGAAAAATCTTATTCGACAGAACAAATAAATGTAAGAAATAGTAATAGTTAAACGTTTATTTTTCGACCTGCTGGCCTTACAAAATTGACTTGCTTACACTTCAATTTTTTTACAGGATTTCCTTACAGCTATCTCTTACAAATTACCATCCATCCACACCTTATAACTAATCTGCTCGCACCGAAATCCTAACCTTCCTCGCTGCCCCTCGCCTCGCTACTGCCCTCTTGTCCCCCCTTCCATGCAACAATACCATCATGCTTATCCCATTCCTTTCTACCTCTTCACATCCTTCCAACCAGTGCTCAAGTTTTGCATCCCCCTTCCTGCACAATTCACAAATTCTCTTCTATCTAGAAAGCCGGAAACAATTATAATTCTCCATGCAACCGCATCTCATTCTCGGTACAAGTTCGTGACTTCCTTGCTCTCCTTTCTCATACATATATTGCGCTCTTTCCCTTGGCGTAATCCACACATAGTTTCCGTTAAACCTTAAATGACTTATTCTGTCCTATCCTTCTGCCTTCTCTTTCTCCATGTCATTCTTTTGAATCAACTAATTTACATTTCTTCCTTCCTCGTGCATCCTTCTCACTTCATCCATCTATCTACAATCCATTCGTTCTAAAATACCTTTCCATTTCCACCTCCAACATTGCACCACTACGTCTGTTCTCCTCCTCTCACCAAAACTCCATAACCAGCTTACTTCCCCCCTCTTCCAAAAATTTCTTCTCATATTTACACGCTCAACTTCCTGTTATAATCCTTAAACTCATACTGTTTCCCTCCTACTACTCCGGCCGCTAGCTTACTTTCCATATCCGCGATCAAAATTGCAAAAAGCGTTGGGCTAAGCATGCACACTTGTCTCAACCCCCTATCCATCTAGAATCCCTCAGAGGTTCCCTCCGCTACTCTCACCCTATATTTCGTCTCCTCGTATATCTCACTAACCTCTCGATCAGATCTACAAAAAAACGTGTACACATTTTGGTTGGTTCTCTATCCACTACGTGCTGCAACACGTGAATATTGCCAATAGTACTCCTGCCCTCCCTAAAGACCCCCTGCGTCTCCGGCAATATTTCTTTTCCCTCAACATCCTTGCGCAGCTTATCTGACAACACTATCGCGTATATTTTGTGTGCAGTATTCATTAGCGTAATTCCTCTATAATTTTCCTGCCTCTCCGTATCCCCTTTCTTATACAGCGGTACAATCAACCCCTCC
>NC_046662.1:31507272-31520212 GCF_010883055.1 Belonocnema kinseyi | reverse complement strand
CTTAGATTTTTTCAACTTCCTTATCTGCTTCACTCTCTCTCTCTCTCCTCGTCATTCAGCTCCACTCCATCTACCTCCCTCCCTCTTCTAATCCCCTCATCTATCTTTCGCGTATCTGACCCTTGAAATGAATCCTTAAAAAAATTCCACCAATGGTCGCTCCCTATTTTCTAAGTTATCCCCACCTTAAGTTTTTTAAATCTATTAAGTATCTTTCACACGTCCCCTTTTGTCTGTACGCTTCTCAACTCCTCTTCCAGCTCTTTGTCCTTATCCTGCTCTTTCTTCTCACACATCATCCTAAACAGAGCGATAAAGTTTTGTTCAGCCAACTTCGCGTCTTTCGAAAAACATGTATTTGTCTTGGAAAATCAAAAGAAAGTTTAACCGATATTTCTGTAAAGTTTATCCTGTGAAGTTAATTTTTGTTGCAGAGAATCTTTCGTCGGAAATTGATGTAAAGTTTATTTTATATTTTTTCTGTGATGAATTGTAATGGTATAAATTTATTCCAATGATACATGTTTCAGTGTAGCTGAAAAATAAAATTTGTACATCATTTTGCAATATCTGCATAAGCAATCCCAGACAGAGATACTTGAAAAATGTTTTTGATATAAAAGCTCTAAGCATAATGTAGAAAAGTTCATATTTTGGACAAATTAGAGTGCGAAGTACGAGATATGTGATGAGAATGTGTTTGCTAAAGAGGAAAGATCAACAATGACGTCATAAACATATTTGTTTTTACGTATTTTAGGTGACTTGATATAATCCGTATGTGAATACAACCTTCTTATTGTAGTATAGTTGCTTCTGTAAAAATAACTTTAAAAGCCAGTGCAATATTATAATTTGCCTATTTCAAAATAACTTTTTACATTTAGTTTCAATATATAAATTAAAATTAAAAAATATTGCAAAATATTTAAATCTTTTTTCATATAAAAATGCTGGCTGTTATCTTGCGTCTTTCGAATTTTTTTATTTGTTCAAAAAAAAGTTTTTAAGCAAATATTTTGTTTCGATTCTCACATACTCCAATGTTTTCATATCATGATTTGTTTGAAAATCTGATTTTTATATTCTCATAATTCAGTTTTGGAGGTGATATATACGATTTATAAATTACTTTATTTAGTATTCGCTTTTTTTTATCGGCCAGAATGGGTAATCTCTGGGCGCTGCGGTTGTGCACGGTTGTGCACGGTTAGGTGCGCCGAAACTTGCGAGTCAAGCTTTGAAGTTTAAAAGTTCCATGAAGAAATTACGAAAAACAAATTTTGAACCAAATAGTTTTCACAAAATAGACAAATTTTCAACCAAATTGTTCAATTCCGAACTAAAGAAGATAAATGTTCAGTCAAACATGGAATAGTTAAAAAATTATTCCTACAAAAAAGTGAGCAAACTATAATACAGTAAAAAAAGTTTTAAAAAATGTTTTTCAGTCGCTGTTTGAGAATCGCAAAAATCTTGAAAATTTAATTGAATTTGAGTGCTGAAAGCCAAAATTAAAATTACTTTGTTAGTTGTGAAGAGATTCAGGTAAAAATCAATCGAAATATTTTTATACCGCTTTTAAAATAATCAAATTAGACATGTGTAAAAGATAAAACATTTTGGTTTTAAAATGCTTTGAATCGAATAATGTTGATTTAAAATTTTCATAATAAGATAATTTCAAAGAAAGCAATTTCTAATTTTTTAATTGTTAATTTAAGTTTTTATATATGAACAATTTCAGAATAAATATTTTTAAAACGCAACTACTTAAAATTTAAGAATAATTGATCTGAATTTCGACCGATAGCCTGTCTTCCAACAATTTATAAATGTCTTACAGCTATTATTACAGATAAGGTATATTTTTATTGTGACGAGGCCGTGAAGATCTAGTTACTATAGATGCTGTTGCCATCACTCCAGCTCATGAGCATCAAAGAAACTTGCACATGGCATACATTGACTGCAAGCAATCGTTTCCTTCCGTAATGCATGACTATTTGCTTGAAGTCTTAAAACTTTACCAAATCTGTCCACGCATTATTGACTTTCTAAGTCATGCGATGATGCTCTTATGTACAAGAATCAAATATTTTGAACATGGATAACAAAGGATAACTAGATCAACGCTTTACGATAGGTATATTTCATGAAGACTCCTCCAGTGCACTATGGCTCTGTTTAGCGTTGAGCCCATTAAGCAAAACATTAAACAGCATCTTTCCTGGATTCGGAATTCATGGTAATGAGTATGGATACCAAGTGACCTATCTTCTGTATATGGATGACCTGAACCTGTACGTTAGTTCAGTCCAGAAACTGCAGCAAATGATTGATGTCACAAAGCAGTTTTACAATGATGTCGACACGGAGTTTGGAATAGACAATTGCAGAACAGCGCATTTATTCAGAGGGATATTAGGGACCGCAGAGTTAAAGAAAGAGTTCGAAAATGACATTGAGGTAATACCTGCAGGCGAATCATATAAATATTTGTGTATTCTTGAATCTAAGGGTATTCAGCATACGATAGTTAAGACAAACCTCACGACTGCCTTCACTACGAGACTCAAATTGATTATGAAGAGTTTTCTCAACTCGGCAAACAAAATCAGGGCAATCAACGCATATGCCAACTCTGTCTACACGTACTCCTTCGTGCTCATCAAATGGTCTATCAACGTCCTTGAAAAGTTAAGCAGAATTTTCCTCGTAGAAATGACGAAGCATTGAATGCACCACAAATATCAGAGCATAAACCGTAGTGGAATTAGAAATACAAAGGAGGCAGAAAGCTATCCACGGCGAGCACCCCAAAACGTTAGATCGACATGAAGTGGATAGTGAGACATCCAATATTTGGCTAAGGAAGGATGTTTTGTATCCAGAGGCAGAAGGATTCCTCATTGCGATACAGGACAAGACATAATGATGTAGCGGGCATTATACAGCAACAACTTGCCCTAAAAATAGGACTCCTAAATGAATGGATGCTTTTCTATAGGTACATTCCAATGCCCGTTTTAGAAAGCGAAGATTACATCTTATATTGGGATGTTACTATCCAAACGGATCATTACATCTAGGCCAATCGACCTGACATAATCATGCGAGACAAAAAAAGTGGAAGAGTCTACATCATCGATATTGCTTGTCCACTCAATCGAAATTTGCAGTCAACCTACACAACAAAGATCCATAAGTATAGCGAGGTAAGGCATGTAGTAAAGAACATATGGAGGAATGTGAATCATGCATCCATTAATCGCATTGTGATTCAGGTTACAGGCAATGTGCAGGCAAGATGCACTGAACATTTTGAACATTTAGCAGTCAGTAGGGTACTTCCATCAGCTCAAAAGGTGGTATTTTAAATACCTGGCGCATTGTGAGAATCTAAATTGAACATCTGAAAGCAAGCGACTAAAAACCTGCGGAGTGGCAGATGGTAGCTCAAAGGATTCACCCAGAGGTGACTGTAGTCACCTCCAACGCTCGTGGCAATTCTTAATTGTATACCTACAACATCAGCGAAGGAGGTTTCAAGCATCGTATTACATTGACTTATTACATCCCAATCTTATCAGTCACTTGTCTTAATCCGTGGCCATCATGTATAACCGGGTTGACCCGCGTAAAAGTTTTGAATGAAATAATTATACAATAATGATAATGATCATCATAAAGTATCATAAGAAAAACTTTTCTAAAAAATTATTTGTAATTAGTAGTAGTAATGAGTAGTAGTATTTTGTAATTACCACTTTAAGTAGCATTCACTTTCCACTTTTACTTTGAATTTCAGAATCACTTTAAAGTCTGAGCCACAGGTATTTTGAATTAAAATAGGGACAGTATATAGATTGCCTGTAAAAATTAACCAATTTTCTGCATTTTATTACCAAAAAATTCAGTTATTTTATAAATTTAAGGATATTTTTTGTAACATTTACTTAACTTTTCCGTCAAATTAACATCTTAAAATTATTGCAAAGTCTAATAAGGTTACTGAAAATTCGGTAAACTTTGCAACAAATTTGGTAAGCTTGACAGAAAAGCTATTCTGTCCCTATTTTAACTGAAAATTATGCAACTCTAGCAGTATCATTTTTCTTTGTGTACCTTTTCGCTCTCGGGTGTCTTTTAGAAAAAGTAATTCAATTTAAATCATATAAATTTCTTTGTAATGAATTATAGTTCAAACATTTGAAAGAGGATTATAGCGATTTTCACCGAAAATATCCATATAAGTTTAAAAGATTTACAATTTTCAAACAGTGTTAGATTATGCTAACGCTTTTTTCGAAACCTGGTTGTTTTAAATAAAAGTTATTTGATTTTAGAGAATGTAAATTATAATTTGCAACCATTTTTTCGTAAAAAATTTGTATTATTCTAAAATAAAATAATTTTGTTTTCAGATTTTTATTAATATTTAGATTTATACTAGATATCGGTTATTATAAACAAAAGTCATTCAGTTTAAAAATTCATATCACAATTTTGAACAACTTTAGGTTTCATTATAGTGATTTTCTTCGAAAATTGGCAGTTAATCGACAAAATTATTAAAAAAGATTCTACTTTAATAATTATTCATATATTATTTAAAGATTTATTAGATTTGGATTTGACGAAACCCTTTATTATACTGTATAGTAAAAAATAGAAAAGTAGAATATTAAACATATTGAAGCTAAAGAATTCTTAAAGTTAAATTATATACTTAGCAATGCATATTTGATGAAAAGATTTTTCTTTAATTTATGGTATAACAAATTTCATTCTAAAAGATTGTAGAATAAGTTTATGTTTCGAAAATGAAAATGTACTGAAAAAATGTACTGTTTTTAAAAAATCACACAATAGTAAATATTGTATTGAACAGATTGTTTCTCTTTACGGCTGTTCATAGTATTCAAACAGACGAACAATTTACCCTAATGAGTTTTTTCATGAAACCGAAAATTATCAGAGTTATAGCATTCACAGAATTCCAAAAAACACAACTTGTGTACCCTAGGGAAATATTTTCAAAATTCTTAGAATATTGAGAAGCTCCGGGTGAATTTGACATTTTGAATTATTTCAACTATATTGGAATTTTCAACCTGATCAGTTTATCGCTTTTTTGGCACCCTCCCAAGACATTTTAAAGCGCTCAATTATTAATAAAAAAATTTAATAAAATTCTTGTGAACTCTTGAATCTTCTTTGAGGGAATATAATAAAGATTGCACAAAAATTTTAACAAATATTTTATTTTCAATGGTAAACACTACTACCTCCCGAAAATACAGACATTTACAACAAAATTCATAACTTTTTAAACAATTAAGATATTTCAATTTTTCAAACAGCATGGTGAAGTTCCAGAAGCATATTTTTAGGAAAAAAATAACGAGCTCGATGGGTACAAAAAATTCTTAAGTATTTGGCGTCAATTAGCACCTTTTTTCAAAAGAGGAAATTTGAAGTCTAAAAACTTATCTTGGCGCCCAAAACGAGTTTGCAACGACGTTAAAGTTACCATGGGGTTTTCAGACCCAACGCATACTTGATCTGCTCACTACGATGGCCAGGCTGTCACTGGAGAAACATGATTCAGCACAGAGGGTCCTCTAGTCCTATGGTCCTTGGGTCTAAAACGACCCACGATTAATGAATCGGGTTAGAATTTTAACATTTCTTGATTTTTGAAATTTAAAGTTTTTAAATTTTGAAACGTATTCTGTATTGAATGAACTTGAAACTTGAAAATAAAAAAATGTAACAGTTGTTGTGCGCACGACGCAGAGATGCCATGTCACGGTAACGTGGTTTTTTAAACATCACAGTTCAGAATTTGTTCGGTCATAGTTAGTTTTGATAGATGACTATCATTTTTAGCCTATTTCAATCCACAATCTACAAACCGAACAAATATTATTAGTTTGGCGGATTAAATTGATGGCTCGCCGTACAAGAATATGTAACCATAGTAAAAAGTTATATTTTGTAAAAGAGATAACAAAAAATATTACAAAAAATAGTTTGCCTAATTTGGCACGAGGAGAATAATTCTAAACTTCAATTCTTGAAGAAACACATTTCAGTTTCAAGCTGTTTTTGATCTCTGAATTAAAATGGGTGAAATTCAATTTATTACTAGTGAATATTTTCAGATTCGATTAGAGAAAAGTGAGCCTTTAAAAATCGATAGAAAGTTACGGATTCGAGTAGTCGAAATATTTTATAATTCTACAGTGGAAAACTAACATTTTTGTAAAAAGATTATTTAGAATTGTATATAATAATTCAAAAAAAGTTATAAACAATGAAATCTGTGAAAATAGGAAAATTGATTAAAATGAGTATATTGAGAAATTCTTAAAAACCTTGTCTGTTTTCATTTTCAAAATAGTTCCTTTTGACTGTTTAAACAACATAAAGAAAAGTAATAATTTCTTACAATCTTAAAAGTATAATGAATCACTATGGAATCAATATGGATCAACATATTAATTAAGTATGCATATTCAATTCCGTGCAGAAATACCCCAACATATTCCCCAGTTCCGATCTGCGCCCGATCGGATTTTCCACATGTCGCCGCAAGGGGGAAGATGGTGGCGCTCGCGCAAGAACCACGTCGGGTTAGGTTAGACAAGATTATGTCAATTTTTCTGTTATTGTCGTGATATTGTTTTTCTTTTATAGAACTTAAAATGCCAAAAGCAAAAAGAAGGTTGCGAGTTCGGATTCACAGAATTTTTGGTGAGATTTATTATATCCGCAATTAAGGCTAAGGTAAGCTTTAATTTGCTAGAATCAACAACACTATTAATTTTTAACTTCTGACGATGTCCAACAATGCATTCGAGAAGGCGTCGTAATTTTTAGCGCATATTTTTATGGAATTTTATATTTTGTTAATGATATTGTGAAAATGGAGATAACCTCATACCAAATGTATACATTTCCGGGTTAATAACATCATAGATTAAATGCTTTTTAAATTTTCTCGAACATAACCTTACTTTACAAATCTTACTACACATGCCCCATGTACATTAGTCAAACAAAAATCATTTCAAAAGAATATTAAGAAGATTCAAAAACATTTATAATTAAAATTTAGTTGTATGTGTATGTGTAATAGCTCTAAATTTGAACATTGTTTGTCAAAGCATAACAGTTTTCTTCAATATGCAAACTTTTATTGATAAATTCAAGCAATAAAAACAGATAATGTAATATAGAAAATTAAAAATGAGATATAATGTATGAAGATATATAATGTAGAATATTGAAAAATTGAAGTTTTGGAAAATATAAAGTTGAAAAAATATTAATATAAAAACATGCCAAATGTCACCAATTTTAGAAATAATAAATTTAAGGGGCCACATCTGGACCAGTTCGGGCCCTCATTTTGGATGCCCAGATCTGGGCCCTGTCGGGTAGGGCGTTTCATTTACGGTCTGGACTCTGGCGCTAGAAAGTTTACTCTATCGCGCCCACATTTTTCCGATCGCGGCCCGACCGGCGCCCCACCAAAATTTCTGCACGGGTTATCCTAATGTTCTACTTTCGAACAGAGTTCAGTTTTCGATTTTTAAACAAAATTAAAAAATTAAAATTATAATTTGCTTGATTATCAAATATTTTAAATCCACTATGCAAAGACGATAAAGGCGATAGTATCCAATCTAAAAATATTTACTCTACGCTGGTATTCTCAAAATGTGATAACAGCTGAGTAAATATATATTCAGCTGTCACAAACTAACGATGCACTGGCAGAATGGATAGCGACACTGAAAATATTTAAAATGCTACTATGTAGTAGTTTGTTGTAGAGGAAACTTTCAGAAACCCTTCGAAAATAAATAAGTTATAAAAAATTAAAATTTTTTTTAATAGTCCAGTCTGAGTTTTCGTCGAAATCATATGAATGTAGACATATTTTTAAAAGTACTTCGAATTTAAGAAGTTGAGGTTATAAAAAAATTTTAAAACTGTAAAGAAAAAGGCTAAAAAGTCCCTAATTTGAAGATACCATTACAGGAGCGAATCAAATACAATAACCAAATTCAAAATGAATAAATATGCGAAATAAACAAATTAACAGGCAGACATTTTACTAACTGAAAAATGTAACAACAAAGAGTACGTTTTCAGCTTTATTATTTACAATCCTTTTTAATTTTTTTAAACTGTAACTTTTTTGATTCGGAGTATTTTTAGAAATATGTTTTGATTTATATGATTGTGAAGAACAGTAAAACTGGGAGTTTTTTCAAATTTGTAAATTCCTCATAAGTTAGTAGAATTATTATCATGAAATTCGATTCACTTTTTATAGCGGTCTCAGATTTTCGACCAACGTTCTTCTATTATATCTAAACAAACATCATTGCATGAAAAATGACATTCTTTAAAAGCACGTTTTTATAAGAGCTTGTTATTTTTGTTGTTTTCGATAAATCGAAAGCTTCAAGACATTTAAAGGTACCCAGTGTAAACTTTAAAGCTTCAATTAAAAATTTTTTAATTGAATTTCTATACTCCGAAGTCTTAAGAAAACCTTTTAAAAAAATTTCATGATTTTTTGGTTTGCAGAAGAACGTCAGAAACCCTCCTGGCAACTCTGCCACTGAAGATCTACGTGAGTTCAGCTTACTTATTAATATCTGCTTGCAATTTGATAAAACTCTAAGATTGCAATTTTTAGGCTCCTTTACATAGATTTGACCTTCTCAAAAAATGATCTTTTTGAGAATTTTACAGTGTTGAAGGTCTCTCGTATTTTTAAGGAGCCCAAAAATCATAAAATTGACCTTCAATGTGAAATCTTCAGTAATATTATTTATGGACGGAGCCGTACCTACGTGCTAAACAAGGGTTAATTTTTAATTCTAAGGGTTGGTGCCTAAAAATCGGACTGAGAATTTTCAAGCAGCCCAAAAATTGGAGAACATCCAGTCCATAGAATTCTTAAAGAGTTTGTTTTTTGACAAAGCCATACCTACGTGGTACAAGAGGGTTGATTTGCAACGTTAAGGGTTGGAGCTAGAAAATCAGAATCGATATTTTCGAGGAGCCCAATTATCAGAGACTCTATTCAGTGTATACAAAGGTCCCAAAAGTTTCAAAATTCTGGTGGAATTCAACTGATTTTTTGAAAAAATCAAGGCGCTTTAAAATTGTAAATGATGCACAAGAAAAGCCCATAAAACCAAAATTCTGAGCTGTGAAGAATTACAAAATTCAATTGTGGAAGTGATAGCTTAAGGGGCCAAGACTCCAACTTCCCTAAAATCACCTAAAATCATATTTTCATCCCAAGATGTTTCAAAAAGACTCCTCAAAACATTCCTCAAAGCATTCCACAATTTTACACTTTGTCTGCACCGAAGAGTAGTGCAGAAGGAGGGGTGGTCCCTCCTGATGACTTCTCTGATCTCCAGGATAAGAAGAGAAGAAGCAAACCTTGGGAAATAATTCTTATCGGTTTACGTAAGTAAGACATAATTTGGTTAACCATTTTATAACAATAACTGTGATTGTGTTATAAACAATAAACAGACGGGGATTCTAAAGAGGGGCTATTTTAATAGTAGCGCACTAAACGAAAGAAGGAAAAATAAGAAGATGAGGCTGAGAAGTCCCAAAGTATCTCACATCCAGGATCTCCAAAGTCACCTGAAAGTGATCATAGTCGCCGAGAGTTACCTAATAATCAAACTCAATTATGTTACAACCAGGCTAAAGCAATTAAATGGGTATAAGGGCAGAAAATCGTTGGGGCACAACCTAAAGAAATGATCCAAAAATTTCAAAATTGCCTATTTAAAAATGACACTTTCATTGTTATCTGTTTGGACGACGTTTCCCGAAATTGGCTCATTGAACATGTTAGCGTATTTCAACTTAAAGTGGAAGCTCATATTAAACTGATCAACAACAAAGACCTACCAAGGTCAGTAAAGCTACTAACTGGAATTCCTTGTGTATCCACAGAACCAAGAACAGTAATTAAAATGATATCAAGCCAAAACCCAATAATGAAAACGGGAGTATGGAAGATTACACAGGCCCACAAAAAAAACAAAAGTGTCTGTGCAATTGACCAGACCTGTATATTCTTATGTATTTTTCGACGCTGAATCCGAATTTGCAATAAAAAAGTAGGGTCAAGCTACTTTTTTTATGGGGTTTTGATCGAAAAACCTCATTTTTTACGGTTTTTTCATGGTTTTCTTTAATTAAAAAAAAATAAAGAAAAATTTTATTTTTTTGACTTCAGAATTGAATTCTACGGGAAATCACAAAACTCGAACTTTTTCGACCCTTGATCATAAAGTAAGACTTAGAACCTATGTATAGCGATATTCATAAACTCCATTATAATATTTTTCGCTTCTTTTAAGAAGTACCTTAGAGTTGAACCTTCATTTGAACCTGGAAAACAAAATATTTTTAAAGAGCCACTTGTGAATTCGTCCAAAATTTTGATACCACCTCTTCACATAAAGCTTGTTTTAATGAAACAATTTGTCAAGGTATTAGACCAAGATGGGAAATGCTACGAATATTTGAGCCAAGTATTTCACCACAAAACAGATGGTAAACTAAGCGCAGGTATTTTTGATGGACCTGAAGAGGATCCATTTCAAGATCCTCTCAAAAATTAAAGTTAAATCCTTAGACAGAGCTTCGGATTTTCCTTTGCAAAATGTGGAGGGGATAACTGAAAGTTTAAATGGACAGTAGATGTTCACCTTTCTGACTGCATTACGTCTAGAAAAACCTTCATCAAGCTAAAAGAGTCTGCTATCTTAAGCAAACGTTTGGCGGCGGAACAAACGACTTTACAGCAATAAAGTTTATAGCAATAAAAATTAAGCATCATTTAGGGGACAGGCGCCGCGGGCTGCTAAGTGATATCAGATTGCGGCGAGGGATATCTTAAGAGAACTCTTGGAGGAACTTTCAGAAGATTTAGCAGTTTAGCATTTGTGTAGAAATCTTACTATTATTTGGCGAAGTGTTTACAGAGATAAGTTCAGCCGAGTCTGTATATCTCAAAAAGAATCCTGTTTGAGCTCTGATCGCAAGGAGGGTCAAAATTTTCAGAACTCCCGGTAATCTCAACAAAATAGTAAAATACTCTATAAGAATTCAATTCAGATTGCCTATGGAAAAAATTTTACATCGCGGGGGGCTAAGCGTCGCGAGGTAATTGATTTAAAGTTATTGTCGATAAGTATTGGCGAAGTGTGAAAGGCAAGGCAGGTATGCTCGGACGCGTCCTTATCGGATCATAGACGATATGCTTCTTCTTTACAGCCAATAGACCTGAGGTTCGAAGATACAGTAAACCTCAAGCAGCTAACTGGTATACCTATAGGAAAGGACTCAATTGATGAAACAACAGTCATTGCAAAAGCACACAACAAATTTCCAAGAAAACATAGAGAAGCAATCGAAATCTTAAAACACCCTAATAACATCAATAGGGACAATGGATATAATACCAATCCGATTTGGCTTTCCGTTCTCCCGGATTTTTTAAAAAAGACTTGATTGGCCAATCAAGTTCGACCATTCCCAACGGTGGGGCGCTCTGGCCAATCACAGGCATCGTAGAAAGTATACCTAAGAACATCATGACCTGATTCCTCAGTTTCAGGTCAGCCCTGAAGATGTGAACTGCAATGTTCACGAAACGTCGGCAAACAATTCGTAGTTTTTCACACGAGTGAAACCCGAAATATCTCTTTTTATCAAAATGAATCATCGTGAAAGCATAAAATCTATTATCAAAGGACTCAATAGTTTGATGGGTTCTATACTGATCAGAATCAAGTTATCAATCTAATAGAATTTGCTGTCGACATAATACGAAAAATTATAAACAAACCGTATTAAAAATGTTATCCTCTCCAAATTGGGAAAACAGATAGAGATGCACTCTGCTGGAATTCTAAAATAGAGGATCTCAAAAAGAACACTCCACGCCCTTTTAACAGGGCTAAAAAGAATCGAAGTTAGGATATGTACAGGACACCCTAAACAAGATATAATGCTGAAATACAAAATGCCGTTAGGGACTCATGGCGGAGCATTGTCAGGGAATCAGGAATACACCTGCCACTGTTAGACTTCAGAAAAGCTTGCGGGATGAATCATTATGACAATTCAAGACATTAATATTGCCTTCGGGTAAAGTAGCTCAAATGACCAATGAAAGATTTGAGTGCCTAAGGAGGTCTCGTTTGGTATACAGATGGGTCTAAAGACTCCGTGGAAACAGGGCTGAAATCTACGCAGTAAAAAAAATTGAGCTGTGACAGGAATATTATTCCTTATTATAGCCAAACATTAGGCTGAAAACGAACGAAGAAATTTAGAAAGATCCCTGGATCAGCGAAAATGAATATCCTTCACCATTTTCCATATACCAGGGATATCGTATACTCAAACCCCTAATAAGTATAGCTATAATAGGGATATTAAGACGGTCTAATCAGGAGCAGTGACAGTTGAGATTTACTTTGGACAATTAAACGCTTTTTATCACTTAAAATGTGCGCGATTGTTAATATTAAATGGAGTTTATGATGCAGTAATAATAATTTACATTTGTTTCGATTGTAGGCGATAACTATATTGAAATATCAAGAAACGCGATAAAAACAACAAACTTGACCTTCAAATGCTTTACATGGATTTCAGGGAAATTCAATTTCGCGATACCAGACGAAAAATTGGCTACTGTAAGTTAATATATTTCGTGAGAGGTGATAATAATTATCACCTCTCACGCGCTCGATCAGTGCTATTCATGAATGATTCTATTTTGTTAACGAATCACTCAATTAAGGTAATACTTTTCAAAAAACTTCATTTTATCCTAATAAACATTTCTTTCGCTTCAAGTTTGGTC
>NC_046662.1:31487241-31507172 GCF_010883055.1 Belonocnema kinseyi | reverse complement strand
TTTCGAAAACTGATTTTCAAGCCATCAGGGGCCAACTCGAGCGGCCTGAAGCGGCCAGGCAAATTTTATGCGTGGTTATAGAATCCGGAGTCTCAATTAACCTCTTCATAAAAATAAAAAAAGAGTCTTCTCAAAAACGGCCCAAGCGATTTTTTTTCTTTTTGTGCTCAAAATGATCGTGGGGCATGTCAGAAGTATATTCAGAAAAATGCTGGCATATGCAAGCCCTTTTGGGTCAAAGTTAGTCGAGGCACATTGCGGTGGGCTAAACATTTATTTGTTCATAGAAATCGAAATTGATCTAATTTAAAATTAATTCACCTGATAAATGTTCGTAAGATTTAGGTACTAGCACAGTTAGAAAAAAAGCTTTACACAACTTTATTGAAGTATCGTCAGCTTGAATCGAAGAAACATGTAATTATTTTTTTCTTGCATTTTATAGCTTAGCATCACGTAGAGAAGCAACATTTTATTTTTAAACGCATTGAAAACCTCAAGAGAAAAATATTACTTTCGAATTTTGTTCAATTTATCACGAGTGATGAATCATAATTTTTTTCGTTTGTTTTTAATAATTCGATAAATTTCAGCATTTAAACAGAAATTTTAAAGTTTTTTTTCTTTTAATTTCACAGGTCAATCTTTAGAATGCTTCAACTGCTTCGAGGTATCACTACCACTTAATAAGATGCGCCTTCCTCTCGGCAGTGATAATATTAATAAACGTCCCTCTAAACTCTGCATTAGAACTGATGGAGAAATTCTCGGACACAAATGTCCCGGCCGCAATGTTTGCATAAAATTAGGTACAATTACAGGTAAGCAAAACTTTATTTTAAAAATTTAATGGACATTTTATAAGATCACATGCGTTCTTTTTCTTACTAAAAGTATACTAATAATAATCATGTTGATAAGAAAACTTAAAGGTATTTCGGAAAAATATGGGAAAAACTTATTTACAAAAAGCGCTTCAGGGGCAGTTGCAAACACAGCATGAGCAAACATCTGTGTTGGCTGGATTCTTTGAAATTGTTTGACTTGAATTCGAGTATGAATTTGAGCCAGAATTTGAGCCGGAACTTGAGCCAGAATTTGAGCCGGAATTTGAGCCGGAATTTGAGCCAGAATTTGAGCCGGAATTTGAGCCGGAATTAGAGCCGGAATTCGAGTTTGAATTTGAGGGTGAATTCAAGGCTGAATTTGAGACCCATTGCTTGATCGCATTGCGTACAAATGTTCCTGACTCGGTAAGATCGGAATCATTCCATTCTCCTTCAGGCTTGCATCCAGATTTCAAAGATGAAGCTCCTTCCGGTTTATCATTGAGACTCCAATTGGCGTTGCTGAGATTATTGGCTTTCATGAATTCAATCCATTTATTGGTTTCATCTTGATTGACACCTCCATTACCATCTGCATTAACCGCACCCCATTCAGTCACAAACAAAGGGATTTTTTTTAGCGCAGCTGCTGCCTTGTCTCGCAAATCTTGGTGGTGGGATCCACAATAGAAATGTAGAGAGTAAACAATATTCTTAAAACCAGTGATGGGATCAGCTGCAGCGGCATCAACATCCTGAGACCAATGGGGTGAGCCCACTACAATGAGATTGTTGTTATCAATTTCTCGAATTGCTTTGATGACGGCTATTGCATAGGGTTTCACGTTGGCACTCCAGGAGACATCATCTTTTGGCTCATTCCATATTTCATAGATAAGATTGGTGTTGTTGCCATAGCACTTTGCTATTTCTTGGAAAAATTTAATAGCCTCATCCTGATGTTGATTAGCGCAATGAGAGTGCCAATCAACGATGACATAAATTTCAGCGGCAATTGCAGCTTCAATAACGGCCTTCACCCGAGCCAAGTTGTTTTGGGGATCCTGCAAATAGCCACCACTTTCTTCGACTCCCATAGCTGCGCGTATCAGATTAGAATTCCAGTCTTTTTTTAACCATTGCACACATTTTGCATTGTAGAATTTTTCACCTCCCCAGTTACTGTTGCTCCAAAAAAGACTGTTACCAACTAGTGCTCCTGGGGATCCACCGATGAGTACTTGATTGTCTTGTACAGTAAGGGGTTTAATGTCTGTAAGCAAATTAAGAAATAATTAATATTTAAAAGGTAATTGAATAAAAATATAAAATTACACTGGAACCTTCATGAATAGTTATATTAGTATTTAC
The DNA here is from genome assembly GCF_010883055.1 of Belonocnema kinseyi. Taxonomy (NCBI): domain Eukaryota; kingdom Metazoa; phylum Arthropoda; class Insecta; order Hymenoptera; family Cynipidae; genus Belonocnema; species Belonocnema kinseyi. Next base: position 31,504,974 of record NC_046662.1, on the reverse strand, counting down.
TTAATAATTAATTCATCAATAATCAATTGAATGCAATGTTTTTAAGATGCTCCTAGACTTCTTTTTTTTTCAAGAGACGTGAAACCTCTTCTCATAGTTCAACGATAAGAGATAATTGTTACTAATTATCGATTGTTTGCTGAATGAGAATCTGCATTTGATTTTCTGCCTGTACTATTTTTTAGATTTTTCAGTTCAATTTTATTTCCAAATAATACAAATCGCTCTTTTTGCTTAGGCAACAGAAAACTTGAGCTGTCGTTCGAAATCATATGCTATTAAAAAAAGGTTCATAATTATTACGCGTTAGCTTTCATAATAAATAATATATTATAATAAATATTATAATATTATAATATAATATATATAATACTATAATTAACTAAATCTAGAAACGAAAATCTTGCAAATCTTCTACTGAAAAGATGAATTTCCAAAAAATAACATACATTTTGAACCAAAAAGAATGATTTTCTACCATAAACGACACAATTTTAACGAGATATATACGTTTTGAACCAAATTATTGAATTATCTTTCTACCAAAATAAATAAATTTTCAACCTAAAGTATAGTTCGATTTTCAAGCTAAAACTGAATAGAACTCGAGAATACCAAATTATAGTCAAAAGTATCACAAATTTTTGTAAAAAAACCATTTTAACAAAAAGCAAAACAATTATATTTTGATTAAAAAAATTAATTTCTAATAAAGAAAAAAAATTTTAACCAAGTTGTTAAACTTTCAAGTCAAATAGACGATTTTTTGACAAGGCAGTTGAATTTTTAACCCATAATTATGAACTTTCTTCAAAAAAATAAATTTTCAACCAAGTAGTTTCAGTTTTAACCAAAAAAGAGACGAGTTTGACTAATATTATTAATCTTTAACCAAAATATTAATTTTGAAGAAATTAGTCCAACTGAATCCGAATCTAATTTTTGTAAGTCTAGGGGATTTTTTTAAATAGAAAAGGTGTCAAATTTTAGGCTTTAATAAGATTATTTGAGATTATCTCGAAAACCGTTTGAAACATCCAGAAGCTAACGCTTTCGTACGAAATAATGTTATACTTTTGTTTGAAACAAAAATATTTGATACAAAATTGAACTACAATCTGTGATCCAACACCAATTTTTATTTAGAAAATCTCAAAAACAAAATTTTTCTAATTGGTCATTAGCCAACTTCATTGAACAAAATTTATTTTTACTTTATTTATAAAAATTTATTGTAATTCATCAAAATTATAAGTTCAATATTTTTTACTTTTTTTACAATTCCAAAATAAATTTCATTGTATAACTTACATAGATATTTATTTAAACATTCTAAGATGAGCGTTGTAAAAGAATCTAATACAGCAACAACAAAAAATACAAAAAATAAAATAAAATTTGCAAGCAGTTTATTTTATAATGAAGGATTATTATGTTTCTGTAAGGTGCGAATAAAAAATTATTTTCTGAAAATTGTTATGCGTACATTGAGTTTTAGTTAACTGATTATAAAAACTTATTTCCTGTTCCCTTGTTTTACCATGGTCTAACAAATCAATAATTGTTTGTAGTCCGAATTACTTTCCATAAGATAAATATTTAAACAACTAGACGTTCATATTTCATTTTCTTTGCACAGGTCTTAGAACCTAAGTAAATATCGCAGTAGATACCTATGTATTTTAGATATACTCTAGTATCTCGTGCTGTTCTTGATTAAATAATAATAATAAATAATTTAAGAAAAGATAAAAAATTTATTTAATTTGAAAACACAATAACTAATTTAAAATAACATTATAAATTTAGAATGAAATAAACAATAAAAAAAATTAAATCCCATAATTTACCATTTCCATAAAAAGGGACACGATAGAAGATATGAACAGTTTGATATAATAAATGAGGGTTTTTTTATGATTTTTTTTTTTGTAAGAAAGTACATAATTTTACGAAAGTTTCAATAACTTACCAGCACTACTGATGCCCAGCGTAGCGCACAGAAAAGCAGCCACAAAGAACTTCATACTGTTTCAGAAAAGAAATCTTCAGTTGCAAATTTCAGAACTTACTGATGACTTTAAAAAAAAGTCTCCTATTATATACTATTCGCGAATCGAATAATCAACCAACATATTGCGTTTTACGAATTTCATCATGGTCAAGTGTTTGCAAATTAGGGTAATAAAATTATGACAAACTTTGCTTATCATATTTCTTAAAATGCTCCTGTATAATTAAGCGAAACGAAGCACCTGATCAAACCATATGCGCAATTTAGATTTCACATGTTTGTGTCCACAAATCCACAATAATAAATATTTCTGGCTGTAAATTTGATGGAAAAAATGAAGACGGAACAAGTGATATTTATCTTTCTTCTGTCGACGGAGATTTCCAGCATACATTATTCTGCGCACTATTATTATTCAATTACATTTATATAGCATTAAAAAAGATAATACATTGTTTTATTAGAAAAATATAGGACATCTGAATAGAAGGAACTGAATGAAAGCAATTATGGCAGAGGCTGTAAATCTAAAAATGATTTAATAGTTTGCGTAAAAAACTTTAGAGATTAGAAAGGCTACATAGTCACATAGCTGATTTATAGATACGAAGATCTATGAATAGGAGATACAATTGATTTATTAAAAACTAAAAATTATTTAATTGAAAAGTATATATATCAGACAGGTCCAAATTTTATTTTTTTCGAATTTTCATGTATATCTACATCCCAAAATTTGTTGGAATAACAAAAAATTACATATTTTTTATTTGAAAGGAAAAGTTATATTTGGAGGTCTCTCAAGCCCTATCTTTTTTTCTGAATTTTTCACTTGCTTTAACCTTTCAGTTATAGCGAGGCAATGACCAATTCACATTAAAAAAGATCATTGTTTAAACAATATATTAGTATTACTAACAATATTCTTAAAGAATAATGATAGATAGTTGCGGTCTCTTCTGAAATTTTTAACCTTTTTCCACTCTTTACTTAGTGAAATAATAATCGATGATAGTTAACAAAAATAATTGTTTAAATTATTTATCACGATTTTGATTAATATCATCTTTGCACATTACTAGAAAATTGCAGTTTTTCTTAAATTTTTCACATTCTGTCTACTTTTCACTAAAAGTGAGGGTAATATTTCATTGAATCTGACAACCGTAATTGTTTAAATAAGCTATTATTTTTTATGATTTTGATTGATTATCTTAAATGTAACCTTTCTTTAAATCACACTGAAATACTTCTTCAAATTGATATTTTTACAACACCAGCAAAGTAGTAAAAATACTTTAAACCACAAAAATTAAATACCATTTAAAGTTGGTTTACTGTTAACGTTAATCTATTATTCGAGCATACAATTTTTTAACAATTACGTTTCTTGAATTTCATTAATTATTAACAGCTTTATTTAAAGAGAATATAATTAAAAATTGCAATTAATATTAATTAAAAAATTAATTAATCAAATACATATTTTTTAACATAAATTAATTATTCCTTCACACATTGTTCAAACGATTATTTTCGGTAGGTTTATTTGAATATTATCTCGCTGTAACTAAAGAATGTTATACAAGCTGAAAATGCAGAAAAACGCTAAAAATTATTTAAAAAATTATTAATAAAATATTTGAGAGACTTTTAACGAATTTTAAAATATTTAAGGGACTAACGATATTTCCACAAAATTTCAAAAGATTCCAAATTATATACATGGGTTTTAGAGGATTTCATAAGATTTCAAAATACTTGATGGCATTTTAAAGGATTTCCTAATAACATTAAGGATTTCAAAGCACCGCGAGGAATTTTAATGACTTTAAAAATATTTCTAGTGATTTTAAGAGATTATAAATGATTCTCGCGCATTTAAAAGATTTCAATTAAATTTAAAGGGGTTTCCTACATTTCGAAGCAATCTCATAATATTTCGATACATTTCACGGAACTTTAAGGATTTTATTCGATTTTAAGAGATTTTAAGGGGTTTCCGCGAAATTTTTAAGGATTATTTTATTTATTTGTTTTAAATGATTTTATTTCTTTGTATCCCCCTACATCCTGAGTAAGGATTTTTACTATTTTCCAGCCCCGCTTGCCCCGCCAAAAAAGCATTGCGTAATTAGTTCAAAAAATTAAAAACAAGGGACATCGTAAAAACATATAATTAAAATTTATTTATTTTAGCAATATAATTTTATGGAGTAATAGAAAATCAAGAAGAGTATAATTTAGTAATTTAAACAACTTTTACATTCAACTTTTTCTATTAAAATAGGTATTTTTAAATTTTATAAACTCCTTATTTTTTCTAACTTACTTCAGTTTTTTTCCATCGACATATTAATGAAACTGTTAAATAAGGCCTTTTTGATTTTCATCACAACATAAAATTGCATTTTCGAGAAAAAAATCTTAAAGGTTATATACGTATTTTCGCAAAACTCTAAGGTAAAGCGAGATAGAAAACCATGTCGTGACATTTTTCTACAAAATTTCTAAAAAGTGTTTTTTGGAATTTTTTCGTAACTTATGTCGTTTTGACAAGAAATTCGAATTTTCGTTTTTAAATGAAAAAATACCCTTTCTGCCTAAAGCGTGGATCAATTTTTATTAATTTTTGATTTTTATCAATTTTTTTTCAAATCCGTCAAAAATATATTCTTTCAGGAAAATGAAAAGCATTTTTTATTTTTTAAAGTACTTATCTAACCGAATAACTCCATTAAACAAAATATTGGTAATTTTTTATTTGAAACAAAAAATAAATACAAGTTTTGATAAATTAACCGACAAATTCGTTTGAATTAAATAAAAAAACGAATTAGAATCCATCACAAAACAAAATCTTAAACATGTTTGTAATAAACGTATCCTGTATTTGAATAATATCAAGTTTAAGGTAACATTTTATTGAGATAATTTTTTCTCCGATTTTCCATTTTTTGTAATTTCTAACATAAAAATATTAATTAATTGAAAATTAAGAAGTGCCTGAATTAATATTGATAAAATGGCGGTAGCGAAATTTTAGTTTTCACTTTCTACAAATTTCTGATTGGTAAAAAATCTGTGAACGTTATTTTTGTGGCTTTACCTAAACAGATAGCTTTTTTAAGAAGAATCCGATTCATTATTTTAAATTTGATTTCAAATTTCGTTGTATACGCAAGAACATTGATTAAATCAATAATTAATTCCAACGCGAAAATATCTGGCAGCTTAACTTTTCAGCCGCACCGTGACACCTGTTTACAATTTGATAATGAAGAGAACACTTGAATCAGACAGAATTCAATTGCCGTAAATCAAAATAATTTTCCTTAATACATATTTGATGATAAATGTGTAATAAAAAATATGTAAATCGCAATCTCGTTTGTCAGACACTCAAAGCATTAAAATTTTAAAGTCAATAATTGGAGATCATAAATTACTTAATTTTAACTTTTGCCACAATTTTTATTTAATATTTTTATTTTATATGTCTGGAACATTAATATATTCTTTAAATTGTTAAAAAAATATTGATAGATATTCTAAAAGTTTTCACATCATTTATATTTATTTGTAAGCAAAATGGTAGAAAAGTAGATTAAAAACCATGATATGAAAACTGTTCTATTTTTAATTCAAGAGAAATACAGAAAAATTAATCAACATTTACTTCTTAAAATAATTGACTATTTACACTTTTTATTGAAAGAAAATGGAATAAAATTCTGATAAGTGTTTGACAATAAGATTAGTTTTTCTTGGAGTATATTGAGAATTTATTTCATTAAATATTAAGTAAAAGGACTTATAAAAAGTTTTTTTTATAATGGAAATAAAAATTTTCGACAAATGACAGTATAATAGAAGTATTCAGCCTATTCTGAAAAAATTGGCATTGGCTCAAAGGATATATGAACAGCCATTACAAGACATCAAGAATCTTAGTTATTATTTTTACATTCTCATCATTTATTATTGAGAAAGTATTAGAATTGTCGGAAATTTGACATCAAACTTTTTCAAAGAATCTCCACGTTTGGAGACCCCCTGAATCCGAAAATCAGGTTTTCACGATGACGTCTGTTTGTCTGTCCACCCGGTCGTCCGTCGGGCCGTCCGTCCGTAAACACGATAACTCTCGAAAAATTAAACGAATAAAATTCATCTTTGGCACACTTTCTTTAGGCCCTAGAAGGAAGAAGGGCTTTGTGAACCAACCATTTTCGATGAAAATTCAAAAAGTGAGCGCATTTTGAAAATTTTTGAAACAACTTCTGTCTGAATTTGAAAATTCTATGTACGGATGTTTATAGTATTAAAAAGGAAAAACAATTTATTCTCATGGCTTTTTCAATAAAAAGAAAATTCTCAGAGTTATAACGTTTTCAAAATTTTTTTAATTAACCGAAAATCAAAATTTTAAGCCGAAAAACGGACGATATGAAAAAAAGTCAAAAAAAGAAAAACATTTCTTTTTGAAAGCCCTACAAGATTTTTAGAACCAATTTTTGGATAATCCTCAAAAATCGAAATTTCTAATTTTGATTGCACAAAAAATAATGGAAAATAAAAAAATCCATTTTGTGGCCCTAGGCGCGCTCAAACTTGCGAGCGAAGCATTTTAGAGCATTTTTTTCAAAATTTAAAAAAGTTATTTTACAGTCCTTGAAAGTTTTTTGAAATGGACTCCTATTTAAAAATCTTGAAAATTACAGAAAATACTGGTAAATTTAAATTTCATCAAGTGATGACATTCCAAACATCTCAAATATTATAAAGTTTTTGTTTTAACAAATAACCACGATAAATAGCGAGCATATACTTTAATTCCTTTAAATTTATATGCGTTATGTAAAAAAAGTATGTCTATCATACTAAGCGACCAGATTTGTTGACAATTATTGTTGATTTGTTTACGGCCCCCCCCCCACTCCTCCCACTCTGAAAGTAACGTAGCTCTTAGGTGAAATCTGATTCTTTGTTTATACTGATTTTTTCATAACGAGTTTAGTTGCGAATATGCTTATAATGTGCACGTAACCGTGTAGTTAATAATAAACTTCGATAATAAATAAGAAATTAAAATAAAAAAGTAATTTTCGGAGAAAGTATTGGAATGTGCCTATTTTTCAATCTTATGTGACAGTTAATGTGGGTATTATTGAATTTTTAAACTAAAAAACGTACGTTTTTAAACAAAAATGGAATAGTTAAACTTTTAATTTAAAAAATTTCAAATGATAAATAAAAAAATTTTCTACCAAATAGTTCATTTTTGTTACTGATTATTTAACACCCAAAACCAAATGACGAATTTTCTATACAAAACAGTTGAATTATCAAATAAGAAATATGAATTTTTAATAAAGAAGTTCATTTTATATAAAAAAGATTATCCAATTGCCAAAGTAATTTTTCAACAAGAAAAAAGTTCATTTTCAAAAAAACAGTTAAGTTTCCAGCCGGAGAGGTGAATTTTTAACCAAAATTTTGAATCGTCAAAGACAGAATATATTTTTTTTCATTTTTAAGAACATAGTTCAACTTTAAAACCTGGTTATTAAATTTTTAACTGAAAAAAATGATTTTTCAAACAAAAAGATTAATTTACTACCAAAAAAAGATCAATTTTCCATAAACATCGAGAATTTTCAAACAAAAAGTTGAATTTTTAGGGAACACAGAATTTTTTTTAATTTATAAGAAATTAGTTCAACTTTAAAACCGATTTGTTACATTTTTAACAAGGAAATAATTTTCGACAAACAAAATGAGTTTTTAAACAAAAAGATTAATTTTCTAGCAAAATTAGGAATTTTGAATAAAATTCAAGAATTCTCAATCAAAAAGGTGAATCTTCAACTAAAAAAAAAAGATAAATTTATAAATAAAAATATTAACTTTCTACCGAAAAAACAAATATTTTTTAACAATATTCAAGAATTCTCAACGAAAAGGTTTAATTTCTAATATAATAAGAAGAATTTGTTAGCAAAAAGATTAAGTCACTGCCAGAAAAGACGGATTTTTAATAAAGATCAAGAGTTCGCAATTAAAAAGTTGAAGTTTCATATAAAAAAGATGAATTTTTAAACCTGGAAACGTACTAAAAACCTTACCATATGAACTTTTATAACAAAAAACTTTCTAAATTTAAAAATGTTAATAATATAGGTGTAACGTTACGTTGACTGGGACCCCCCCCCCCCACCTAAATTGGTAACTTAGTTTATGCACGATCCATAAAGAATTGATCTATTTTATGATTTAAACAAAAATTAGTTTTTAAAATCAACTTCCACATTTTGCAAGAAAAAAGTTTACCGTTTCAACAATTTTCAACATTTTCTTGGACGAAAGCTACATTTGTGCACTTGAAGATGCGCACATATTTTTTTCAGTTCAGAATTTCATCACTTGATACAATTGAATTTCACCTATATTTTCAGCAACTTAATTTTTATCCAAGTTGAATTCTTAAAGAAAAAAATTTTATTTTTGAATCAAAAATGGAATATGCAGTTAAATTTTCATTATCTATAATTATTTTTAATAGAAAAGGATTGTGAAAGAAAAGGTTTGATTTTCAAAGAAATTGTTATCAAATTTTCTACCAAAAGAACGAATTTTCAATAAAATAAATAAATTTTTGATCAAACAGTTAAATTTTCAACTGAGAAGTCTCATTTCCAGCCACAAAGAAAAATTTTCCATAAAAAATGTACTATTTTAGATTTCAACCAAAAATGATTTAAATCTTATTCAAGAACAGGTAAGTTTTATCAGAATAATACGAAATTTCAACAAAATCCATCAATTATCAACGAATTAGTTGAATTTTGTACCAAGAGGATACATTATCCACAAAATACATCAATTTTTGACTAAATAGTTATACTTTCTGCTAAAAAAGATACTTTTTCGAATAAAAAGAGAGAAATTCAGTTTTCAATTCAAGTAGTTTTTCTACGATTTTTAAAGTAAAATATTATAACTGATGTCATTTCAAATAAAAAACACGATTTTTTATGTAAAATATTAAAATTCACACAAAAAAATATTAATTTGCATTATGTTTTTTGCAAATGAATTTTTCTGATCGTCGCTTATTACTAATTAAAAAAATAATGATTGCACTTTAATAATTGCCGGCTTATTTTTCTGGGAAAACATCCTCCACAACTCTACCGTTTACCATTTTAAAAATAACTAAATCATATTAAATTATAATTAATTGTTTAAAAAATGTTTCTGTAATTTTTTTTTCACAGATTTCAGCGATGGAAAAATTTACTTACAAAATTGAAAATAGTGGAGTTGTAGAGAGTGTTTTCTGCAAAAAATTAAGCCGTCATTTATTAAAATGCAATTATTTTTTAAAAATTGGTATGCAGCGACGGTCAGCAAAAATTAATTTGTAAAAAAAATACGGTAAAAATGAATGCTTTTTGGTGTTAATTATAAAATTTGCCATAAAAATAATGTATTATGTTTGAAATAACATCAGTTATAATGTTTTAATGTATAAAATCGTTTAAAATTTATTTTTTCTGAACAATACAATTTTATGGTTTCATAAAAAAACAATGAATAACATAATCAATAGTGTAATTTTTTATCTTTCTAATTATTCTTACGCGGCTACATTGTTAAAATTGATGAATGAACTCCGTTTCAGAGTATCATCACACTATAAAATTTCATTTAAAAAAATCTTTCAACTTTTTAGAGAAATGATTTTGGTTGTTTCAATTCTTCGTAATTTTTAGTTTTGGAGAAAAATTAAATTTTCTTCAAAAGATGATAAGTAGATGCTTATGACTTAAATATACCTTTGTTCTTCCTAGAAAAGTAGAGGGTCACATAGAAATTATATATATGTGAACTTTTGAATTCGTTTTTTTAAACCTGTGCACATATTTTTAAAAGTTAATTTAAAAAAAATAATCATTTCAAAAACGGGCCCAAGGATTTTTTTAAAACTTAAAATAGTAGAAGCATGTCCCTGCAATATAAACAATAAACAAATTAACAATACAAGCTTCTTTAGTTTAAAATTTATATCCAAATTGGGAACAATTTTAGCTTAAAAAAACAAAATATTTTTTTAACGGACCTTGCAAATTGGGTATATATTAGTCTTAAAATAGTCGTAACTTGTTCCCGAAATAAAAAAAAGTAACAAAATTAATAAAGCAAGTACCTGTAGACTCAAATCCATCTAGGCGAAACGCGAGGAGACAAAAATATTATCAAATCTTTTTTCTTTGCTGTTTTGCAATTAAAATATGCTACAAATTTGTTCAAATATGAAAATTATAGTTCATATTTTCTGGATAAGCAAGATCCATTCAGTTGAAAGTTAGTACCAATGAAGCTTTTAAAAAAGGTTCAAACTATTTATAATATATAAATATTAAGTAAGGCTTCAACTGTTAAATAAACAAGGCTTCAATAATATTCATGACAAAAAAATGATTAGTTAGAAATGCAACTATAGTTAGTAATTATTAAAACTAGACTGTCATACAGAATAGAACCGGGGAAGTGGTTGAAAATTTGCAGATTTTTAACTTAAATATTAATATTTCAGAAGACTGTTTAAAATGCTTTAAGTTTGACATTGGCTCCCATTTAATAGTGAGCATATATAAGGATTGTGTATTTAAATGTCTGTCTCATGCATTTTTTATGCCCAGTCCAATTTTATTAATTTTTAACTTATAGAATCCAGCTGAGAGAAATTTCCAAAGTGTCGCAATATTGAAAATGTATACAAAGTAATTTAAAATAATTCATGTCTTCATTTTATCTTTAAAAAAAAAATCGTTGATATTTAGAAGTATAATTGAGATGACGGATGCATCAATTCCACAAGCACTCGAAACCGCGTAGAACTATTGTCCAGCCGGGAAAATCTATCGATAAAAAAAAGTGACCGAAACGTAAAACAAAATATCCATTCATATTCAGCTTGACGCGGCCGCCAAATTTTTCTTATAAAACTTTTTTATTTGATAATTATCACATAAGATAAACAATAAAAACTTAGACAATTTTCCGATTAAAAATCGATCATTTTTTTGTATTCAATAGCAAATTGATTCCGAACGAAAACCATATTTCGCCAACTTCGACCGTTGGGACGGTTATCAAAAAAATGTTACTTGAAGTAACTTATCACAAGAAGGTTGTTCACTGGACTTTGAAAAACTTTTTTGAAAATTTGAAGAAAGTCGGTAGAAAATTGTGGAAATGGCAGTGATATTCATTTGATATTAAATAAAAACAAATAAATTAGTGTTTTAAACAAAGTGGCCTTGTTTATAGTCATCGCCTATATATTAAGAATACACTATACAAATTTCAAGCATTTCTATCAACAAACGGCTGAATAATCGTGAGTTGTATTTTACAAAACATCGATTTTTGATCGGAAAATTGTCTAAGTTTTTATTATTTATGTTATGTAATAATTATCCAATGAAAAATTTTTATAAGAAAAATTTGGCGACCGCGTCAAGCTGAATACAAATGTATATTTTGTTTTACGTTTCGGTCACTTTTTTTATCGATAGATTTTCCCGGCTGGACAATACTTCTACGCGGTTTCGAGTGCTTGTCAAGTTGTGGCATCCGTCATCTCAATTTAGAAAAATAGACAATAGTTTTCATTGATTATCATGCACAAAACAACAAATTTTATTTTTGTTAGAAATTCTATGAAATTCTGTACAACGAGATGAAGAAAAATTTTATTTTTAGTTTATTTAAACATTTCAAATGTACAGTTCATTGTTTATATTTTCATAAATGATTTAGTTTTTATATAAAAATTCCAGTATAGGTAATGTAATTAAAACATATTTTACTTCAATTGCCATGCATGGTCCCACCAAATTTGTTCGAATCACTTTTGTAAATTTTATTCAGAATCGTCAATATTAGGTGTATCGAGATGAAATCAACAATTCGCTAGACTATTACCCATAAAATCCAAATCCAAAATTAATTTTTGAACATCACCCCTATGATATTTTTATAGGGTCCCAAAATAACTCCACAACCCGAGTAAAAATATTTCGACGTAAGTTCGAGTTAGTTATGTCTTGAGTTCGTCTCCAAGACATCGATGTCTGCTGCATCTCAAAACTGAGTCGAGACATAGGCCTTTGTCTTACTTTTATGGCAAAGACAGGTAAAACGGCGTTTATTCGTCTCAATCAGAGCCTTGTCTTTGCTAAGACGACGTTTACTTGTCTAAAGACGAGCCTTGTCTTAGCTGGGATGGTCGAACCTTTTTCCGCTTATAAACGAGAATAAAATTGATGAATGAAAAATTTGTAATTATTAAATAAGTTATTTTCAAATAAAAAATGCAGCATCCGTGGGTCTGAACGAGTATAAGCCTTGAAAATTTTCTTCAAACAAATAAAAGTTGTAACTTTTCAGAAGGATCTCCTAAGCCGTTAGAAATACGTAAAAACAAACAACATTTTCAGTATCATCGTCAAATAAGTCGAATACAAATCAAAATCCGTGAATGAGTTGATTGAAACTTGTCTCCAAGACATAAATTGAAGTCTGGCTCCGCCTTAAATCTGAGACAAACTTTCGACTTCAGCATGTCTTGATTGGGGGCAATTCAAGTCGATCTCAAGTCGAAGCATTTTTATTCGGGAAGTGAAAAATTGGGTTTTGTGTTTTTTGGCGCTAATTATAATATTTTTGCTATTTTTGGAAAAAAATCTGCTTGCTTTTTCCGTAATATTGCAATTTAAGATTTTTTCATATCAATTTCAATAAATCAATTAGAAAGGGGCAGTTCTGTTAAAAATGGTTCAATGAAATGTTGTAGGAATTTTCAAACGCTGAATATCCTCTAAAAACTTTTTGCCATATATTTCGTCGCTTATTGGCTCAAAATTTGGACTTTAGGTGTTCTGCATACCACTGACGATAAATAAAAACCAGGGATTCAAACGAAATTAAGGGGCAGTTTCAAATATTTTCCAATTATTTCATAATATTCCATATAATTTACATGAAAATAATACTAAGTACGTATATAAAGTCACTATAAAATAATGCAGCTACGGAGGCACATTTTCAAATTTGTATTTCGTCAAAGTTTTATGTGGAAAGAAGCAAAAAGGAACGTAACGAAAGTTTCGTTACGTTCCTTTTCGTTCTTTTTTATATGAAATACGATTAACACATAATTTTGACATTGTGCCTTCGTAGACTCATTATGTTTTTATAATTTTTTAGACTAAGCTTAGTTTTTAGATGAATTCTTTAAAATTTTTCGATATAATCAGCAAATATCCAAAAATGCCCCTTAATTTCGTTTGAATCCCTAAGAAAAACAAAATGACAAGTTCTATTGAAAAATGCTCAAACGCAATTCTGTAGGTTTTTTTCTTGAAACCTATAATTTCTCCTTAATATTTCTTTTTGTATTTAGTGTCATTTGGTTCTAAATTTAAATATTGTAATGTCAAATTTCGGAAAATTACAATACTTTCTTAATCACGAATGATGAGAATGTAATAAATTATAATAAATTCGTATCTCTTTTTTGGATTAACAACTTGAGTGGAAGCTTCTAATATGTCTCCTAAGGGTTTACATTTTTCTTACACCTTCTCTATTCCTTTACACACCCTCCACACACTTACTTGGTGGTGGAAGGGGGACCTACAGTTTAAGGTGGGTTCCGAACCACCAAGAGCAACAGCCTTAAGTACTTAGAGAAAACCTTTTTCTCTAGAGGTACCGGTCCCACGACTCTCCGGAGATGAACAACTCCCTTGCTAGGCTAGTGTTCACCGCATGGGCCACCGAGACTCTTCCAGAGTGCGAGGCGGGAATCGAACCCGCAAGCCGAAGGAGTGGGTCCAAAGCCTACGCTTTAGCTCCCACGACCATCGTCCCACTACGGATGAACAACTTTTGTCTCAATTTTTTTCCTTCTTCTTGTCGTTTTTTTGAAAAATATGCGTTTTATCAAAGTCATAAAAAAATTATACAAGTGTTTTAGGTGCACAATTTTTTTTAAATAATTTTTTTCGTAACATGTGTCGTTTTTCCAAGAATTTAATTTTCTTATTGTCAATTACACTTTTGAAGAAAAAAAATAACACGTCCTATTAAAAAGTGATTATAACCAATTTGTAGATATTTTTGAGGATCCTAATTTGTATTAAATCTTGTTTTTCTTATTTATCACGTATAGTTTGAAAACAAAACGGAATTTTTTATTTTTCATTCTTTTTTTTTTTGCAATTAAAATTTCAATTTTTTAAAATATCTAAAAAGTTATCATAAATTCTAGAACATTCAAAAAGCAAGGTTTTTCTTTTCTGGACTTTTTTCATATCGTGCGTTGTTTTGTTTTAAATGATCATTTGGGTTTTTATTGTTTTGATTTTAAATGTGCTATAACTCTGACAATTTTATTTTAATCAAAAAAAGTCTTGAAGAATGGTCCAAAAAATTTGCAAAATGCTATAACTTTTCGATTTTTATCCAAAATGGCTGGTTAAAGAACTATTCCTCTATTTTAGGACCTAAAAAAGCATGCCAAAGCTAGGTTTGAAAGGATCTTTTTCAGAAAAATATAATATTAAACAATTTATTATTCTTATTAGCTTTTTTTTATAAAATTAAATAGAAAAGTCGTTATAATCAATTTAGGTTGACAACAATAATCATTTAGATCATGTGCAATTATTTGTAACAAGTTCTCTTAGGATAATGGCAGAAAGTTTGCAGTTTTGTTGTTGGAATTTTCCACTTTCAAATTAGAGTAAGGTAACAATTAATTCTAGTAATATTATCTTTAGACAATGTTAGAAAGTTGCAGTTTTTTCTGACATTTTAAACTTTTGGACATTTTTTGCTTCATTTTATAACGATGAATGGAAGTTAACAAAAATAATTGTTTAAAAAATTTATTATTTTCGATAAATATAGTCTTTTAGAATGAAATACAAATGGACGACATAAGCAATAATAAGGTATTCAAACAATTGTATTTTTAAAATTCTGTTATTAGTTACACAGAAAAGAACAGAAGATAAACTTTACATCGATTTTCGACGAAAGATTCTCTGCAACAAAAATTAACTTCGCAGGATAAACTTTACACAGATATCGGTTAAACCTTCTTTTGTTTTTCCACAACAAACAAATGTTTCTTGAAAGACGCGAAGTTGGTTAAACAAAACTTTATCGCTCTAAAAAATTTTCTGCAACAAATTTTATTCTTAGCTTTTTCTAGGTACTTCGCTCAAAGTAAGGAGTATGTAAAACTTAAAATTTTTAGTATTATGTTTGTTTAATTAAAGTAATTATTAGCTCATTCTACTATTCTGAGAGAATATTGTTATAAAAAATAATAAATTATTTTATCATTTTTGTTAACTTTAATTAGTTATTACCTCACTTTGACAAAGATTGAAATATTTAGAAAAACCCATGATTTTCTATATCAGTTGAAAGAGAAATTGCTATAACCAATAATAAAATATCCGAACAAATTATTTAAGCATGTCACTATCAGTTGAAAGTAATGTTTGATGTATTAGAAACAGTTTGTAATAACGCAAGCCCCGAAAATAATAATTAGCCCCAAAAAGTTTCAACCCCCAATTTTTACTTTTTGTTTTTTCGAGACCTTATAGAATTGACTAATGATGGTGAAATTTAAAATGGAATTTGTTTATTAAAATTCGTTAGAAAATACGTTTTATGGGACTTGACTCTAAATATCCTTTTTATTTAGACGCATTTCTTTTTTTTTATTACCATAAGTATAATCATATTAGTTCTCGTAATAAATTCTTAAAGTTTATTGGCCTATTTCGTAGGAAAAAATACATTATTCAATATGTACTCTAATCCAATATGTACCAGCTTCTTCTGTATACATAACATTAATTACGACTGATGTGGAATTAACGTGATTGTATACTCGTACGTTAATTATGTTTGTTTAGACTGATACACTATCGGAGAAAATTATTTTTATGGAACTTGCATGATTTCGGCCCTTTTGGACGCCTATCAAGCGGGGCTGAACCTTTACTTTTTAATTCCTAGGAAGTAAAAAGTACTTTTGATTCCCTAGGAAGTGAAAAGTGACATGAGAGGTGAATAATGAAAAAATGAATCTATGAGCTCACATTTAAGATAATCAGCTTACTTGCTGTAAAAGCTGTAAGGCAATTTTGGTTGCAGAAAATAGAATTTTGCGGTAATGTATGAGAAGTTACTACATATAATTGATAAAATTACCGTAAATTACCAGAAATTTCAAAACATTTTCGGAAATTCATAGAAATTTTTAAATTGAATTTTGGATAATTTATCTTACGTTTTCCATAGATTACCTGTAATATTATGATAAATTACTAATTTTAAAATCAATTTGCGGAAATTTATAAAAATGTTTTAAATTTAATTTTTTGTAATTTACTATATTTAACTGTAAAATTACCAGACATGATTGAAAATTGTCGGAAATTTATAGACATATTTAAATTGAATTTTAGGTAATTTTTGGTGAGTTACCACAAATTAACTATAATATTACCATCAATTACTAACAAATTTCATTTGGTTATGTCTTGAGTTCGTCTCCAAGACATGGATTTCTGACATGGATGTCTGACTGCGTCTTGGCTGAGATAATCGGCGTAAACTTGCCTCAATACAAACCTTTTTCGGCTCATAAATTAAGTTAAAATTAATGAGTAAAAAATTTGTAATTATCAAATCAGTTAATACAAATGAAAATCCCTAAATAATTTGAGATAAAAACTTGTATCCAAGACATAAATTAAAGTCTGGTTCCATTTCAAAACTGAGACATGCTCAAGTTGACCTTCTCTACTTCAGCATTTCTTGATTTAGGGCAAATCAAGTCGAACTCAAGTTGAAGCATTTTTAATTGGGATAACACATAAAAATGCATCTGAAGTCAAAAGAAAGGAATATATTATTTACTAAAGGAGGAGGCGATAAATTACTTGACACGCATGTCGGAAAGTTTGCTAAATTGATTCATAAAAATTGTGGCTTAAAAATGCAAAGTGCCTTATTTGAAGTAAATGGTTATTATCAATGTGTAAATTAATTTTTTAACAAAAAAAAGAATTGGGAATAAAATAGTTCAATTTCAGTTTCCACCAGAAAAATACGAAATTCGTTTGAAATCTATTATAAAAGAAAAGTAAATACAGGCATACAGATTATATAAGCTAACGAATCTAACTTAAGTATGGGCAAAATATATATAGTAAGACACTCTTTGCTATAGCACGTCTGACTATTTGCATACTCTTTAACTTATTTTCTGGACGTTAGACATTATCAGGTGACTGATATGTTAATTATGAACCTTCAGAAATAAAACTTTATTTTTTATGCAATTGTATAAACTTCTTATTGTTACATTAGATTTAGCCCTTAAAGGGCACACTGAATATCTGACACACAACGGGCTTTCCGATTTTTCTCCGATTGTCTACGCTTTTTTTACTATTTTTTTCGAGTAGTTAAATTGTCAATGAGGCTTTCTAGATATTTTTTCCTATTTTGCAATGTTATAAACCCATTGATTATTTTTTCTCAGCCAAAAATATCTGAAGGTGTATTTGGATGTAGGCCCTTTAAGGGTTAAATTTTTAATTATTATTCATTAT
>NC_046662.1:31484350-31487141 GCF_010883055.1 Belonocnema kinseyi | reverse complement strand
TAGGGATTTTTCCTTATCATTCTGTACAAAAAATTTCTGAATTTTGTAAAGAAAACATTTTTTCCGCAAAAATAGGTAATTTTTCCTAATTTTCGAAAAAATTTGGGAAAAAGCAGGAAATATTCCTGAAAAATCAGGAATAATTCGGAAAGTCAGGGAGTTTACAAAACAATAAGAAAATAAGAAATTTTTCTTATTCTTTCGGGGAATTTTCATTTACTTTTATGGGGAATATTTCTTGATATTATTATACTTTCATTCGGAAAATTACTTTGAATGGAAAGTTAGGTATGATTTTCTCATATTTAAAATTTAAAGCAATATTCATAATTTTCCCAGTAAGTTATATAATTGTTGACAATTATGGTAATTTATAACTAATGTTATTGCACTGATTTTTTATGATTTATGTTCAGATATTATTTTAAGTACTTATTTTACTGTATATTTTACACTTTGTGTCGGTTTTGGCTTGAAGTTTCACATGCAAAATGCATGGGGAAAAATCACTTTTTTGAGTTTTTGGAATAATTTTTTAGGGTTTGAAAAAATGTGATAGTAAGTATAGGGGCGTGTTGAGAATTATCCAATGAAGAATTTTATGTATCAGACGTATGGGGTTGACACTTCGAACGAACTCTCACGATTACCTGAAAACAAACCTTAAAACAAAAAATGCGAATTCTTCATGAAATCGAGCTTTTGCTGACTGTATTCTCGTTATTTTTTTACTTAAAATTATTACTATTGGTCTAATGGCATGTTTATTACCATTTATGAATTAATAATTAATTATTTGAATAAATAAAATTTATTTGATTTTTTTTCGAAAATTGCCTCCCCTTAAAATTATTACTATTCGTCTAGTAGATTATTCAATAACATTTATATATTCATTTGTAATTGTTTAAACAAATGTAATTTGTTTGAATAATTTTTTTTGCAAAATTTTTCTTTCCCTAAAAATTATCACTATTTGTCTCCTGGCATATTTATTAACATTATTTCATTCATTTTCAATTATTTAAACAAATGAAATTTGAATAATTTCGTTTTGAATTTTCCGTAAATAAAAATTATTACTGTGGGTCTAGTGGAATATCGATCAGTAATAATTAATAAATGATTAATAATTATAATTTCAGGTACTCGTGTGGGTGTTTTAATTGTGTCAAACCCATATGTCTGATGGATGAAATTCTTCGTCGGATAATTCTCTACAGGCTCCCATACTTTCTCGTCACATTTTTTCAAACACTAAAAAATTATTCCAAAAACTCAAAAAAGTGATTTTTCCCCATGCATTTTACATAAGAGACTTCACGCCAAAACCGGCACCTGTTAAAATAAAAAAAATTAGGGAATTTATTCTTTTGGATTTGGAATGAAATGGGAGGGATGGTTGCCCTCGAGCATGCAAAATAATTTTACTAGACTAATAGTAATAACTTTTCAGGGGCAAAACGAATTGTCGAGAAAAAATTCTTCAAACAAATTCCATTTTTTTAAATAATTCAAAATTAATTAACCAATTATGACCACCCTAGTGTCCACCTTGTATATATGTACATATAGTTAGGCGCATTAGAGAAACTCATCCGATCTCGAGTCTGGCGATGATAATTGCACGATTGACGATAAGGTAGAAACCGCAATGTGATATCATGATTAGATAAAAGATTCAATGGTAACCGATAATATAAAGAAGCTCGGGTAGTAAAAGAGAAAAAGTTTGAGAATTTTTCCAAATGTAAGAGAATTTCCCTTAAAAAAATACAGAAAAAGTTCGGGAATTGTTCTGAATCCTATGGATTTTTCCCTAACAAAGTATACGGAAAATTGTGTAAAAGTTTGGAATCCATCTACAAATTAGTAATTTTTTTATGTGTGTATTGATTGTGTAAAGTATACTATATTTTTTTCTCATATAATTATATTTTTGGAAGATATAATAACAATAATTACAATTAATCATTCAAGCAATTGTTGAAAAGAAGGAAGAAAGATATGCCCTTGTTGGCTGTAAATGAATAAGAACCAATTATGAATTATTCACATAATTAAAAAATGAGACGCAAGATATATTAGGCTAAAAGCTGAAATTGCACTATTTTTTGCATCAGTTTAAAGACTGGAATAATTTCTTCAGCGCTCTCATACTTCCTTTTTCATCCTCTCTTATTTCTCTGAAGAGAATTGATTTTTAAACGTATCCTGAAACAAATATAATGTTTGAAGTATAATATCCTTGTACATTCAATATGGTTTAAATACAATGCATCTTTAAGACTTTTGTATGTATCCTCTACAAATTCAACTCTTTTGGATTTATGTTCATAATTACTTTCTTGAAAACTTACAAAGCAAAGATTAAGACATAGACCTTGCCTCTGTTTTCTAAATGTTCTATTCTTGGTCAACTCTGTAAATTGAATTTACTAAAAAAAAAAGAAAAATTGTTCTTTAAATAAAAATAGAGAATCTCTTATAATGAACGTATTTTTGTAGAATTTAGTGAATATTACGATATAAAATAGCCACGGTCCAAAATATTCAATAAAAAAGAAAAAGTAACGTTAACCTAACGTAACTTAAGATTCACTTGTAACGTTAGCCACGAATGAGCTGGAAAAGGCAACCTTTCCTATAAAACAGCCATCAAAATGTATTACCGGAAAATTTAATTCATTGACTTTTCTTAAAATTGTTATGCAGCTATTCACTGTATGTGCCGTTAGTGTTGTAATATTCACTAAATTCTACAAAAATACGTTCATAGTTCAAATAATGC
>NC_046662.1:31481021-31484250 GCF_010883055.1 Belonocnema kinseyi | reverse complement strand
TATTGTTGACACGCAGGGATGCTTTTTAGGCTATTAGCAAGTGAAAGCTTGGCACCTCCAAGAGCGCCGATGATAAGAACGATTAGTTTAACAGAATATTCCAGGTACAATCGTCGCAACTCCCTTATAACCCTTAAATGGCCAAAACGACACTACCGGTACACTGTTTTTCAACGGCCAATAACTAAGACTATTCGACACTAGAAAAAATTGAGACACATATATTTTTATTGCTTAAGATCTCCTCTTTCCGACGGTGCCAATGAAATTCTTCAAAAAATTTATTTATTATCCCAAAATGCAGTTTAAACAAAAAAAAAACGTGATTTTTCGTGCCTATTTTTTGTTGTGAACCATTTTCCAAAGCTTTTCGAGTCTGTAATTAACACCCAGCAAAAAAAAATGCCAAAGCGTAAAGCCTCAAAAATTGCAACAAACTCCGAATCGGAATAGGATTGCGATGAAAATGATGAACGTATCATCATACCTAATCCAGATTACTCTGGCTCTGATGGAGATGATTCATCAGATGACGAGAATTCGGGATCGGAATTTCCCAGACCGAATGTATCATATAGATCTGTTTTCCATAACTACACAGCATCTCAAAAACAATTGGAACCAAATCACGTTTTATCATGGAGTAACGAAGAAAAAGTTTGCCCTGGAAATCTATATGATCAAGTTTTTCTGTCTGATAATGTACGGAAAAAAATATTATCTATGTCACATGTGGAGTTATTTGAATGCTCTTTCTCCAGAGAAATAAAGAACTATATCACAAAAGCTAGCCAACAAAATGGCTTACAAATATCTATAGAAGAACTAAACACTTTCATAGGTATATTAGTGCTGTGATCCTACAATATCCGAAATAATCAAGAAGAGTATTGGGAAACTGACCCCCTTGTAAAATGTTCTGATGTAGCTTTAGCAATGAGCCGCAATCGATTTCGTGAAATTAAATCAAAAATAAAATTTTCAAAAACTGAGGATGCTAATGATAAATATAAAGCATGGAAAGTTTGTAAAATATTAAATTTATTCCGGCAAAATATTCAACAATTTGGTTTTTTCTCAACAGAACTTTCATTTGATGAAATGATGGTTCAATTTTTTGGTCGTACGAGCTTGAAACAGTATCGGCCTTGCAAGCCTGATCGATATGGGATAAAGCTCTGGGGCTTATGTGCAGCCAATGGATATCTATTCGATTTAGACGTTTATTGTGGCAAAAATGATCCAAGCATTGGAATAAATTTATTGGCACGTGCACTTGGCTCCAGAGTTGTTTTACAAATGATCAATCCACTTCTCAATGACCTTACACGAAAAAAATTATCTGGTTATCATCTGTATTTTAATAATTTCTTTACCAGCCCAGATTTACGCATCCACCTGCATAAATGTGGTTTACGATCAACAGGAACTGTCCGTAAAGACAGAGTGAAAGAAAAGCATGAATTTGCAAAAAATGATCCGCGAGGATCGTACAAAGTAATTCATGATCGCAACATTGGGATGAATTTTATCAGTGTAATAGACTCAAAACAAGTCTCTATTCTTTCCACAGCATGTGGTATCACTCCAATAACCCCAGTAAAAAGATTTTCACGAGCTGCTCAAGAGAGAGTAGAACTAAGATTTCCTCGAGCTTTTTCTTTGTATAATAATTACATGGGAGGGGTAGATTTGCACGATTTCAGATGCAAAAAAGCTTCTCCATCTATTACTTCAAAGAAATGGACTTTTAAAATTTTTTCACGAATAATAGAATCATCAATTACAAATGCTACCGTAATTTAGAAAATTTGCAACAAAAATAATATAGCTAAATTGAAAACGAAAGATTTCTGTAAAGAAGTCAGCAGGAAATATTTGTCGCAATCAAAACTAGGTGATTTTGAAACTCACAGATGCGAATAAGGAACAAGAGCATTATGTAATAATGAACAATGTCGCCAGAGGACTACTAGATTTTGCATTGATTGCAACATGTATTGCTGCTTACATTGTTTCTCAAAACTATGTTCTGAAACAGCAGGATCAAAATGATTTCAACGGATTGAAATCTGAAATGAAAAAAATTCTCGCACGATAGATATTCGTGAATCATTTTACTCTTACACGATGCTTAGAACTATGAAAATTTTTTATTGAAAAACTATGCGCTTTTCGGAAAATTTGTCTAGAATAAAAAGTTCTTGTAATCAGCCGAGGAATACGCCTGAATTTTTCCGAAGCGTTTTGAGCAAAATTTTGAATTTTGCAAAAATTGTTCATATGCAAAATCCAAATTTTGCTCAAAACGCTTCGAAAAAAATCAGGCGTATTCCTTGGCTGATTACAAGAACTTTTTATTCTAGATGATTTTTCCGAAAAGAGCATCGTTTATTGTAAAAAAATTCATGAATGTTTTCACAAAAATTTTGCCATTAAGACGCCATTTTGAAAATACTAAAACGAAAAACCGATCTTTGAACCATGGATTCTCAAAGTATAGACATTTATTCCACCCGTTAGTGAGATTCCAGGTTAATTACAGACTCGAAATGCTTTGGAAAATGGTTCACAAAAAAAAATAGGTACGAAAAATCACGTTTTTTTTGTCTAAACTGCATTTTGGGATAATAAGTAAATTTTTTGAGGAATTTCATTGGCACGGTCGGAAAGAGGAGATCTTAAGCAATAAAAATATGTGTGTCCCAATTTTTTCTAGGGTCGAATAGTCTTAGTTATTGGCCGTTGAAAAGCAGTGTACCGGTAGTGGCGTTTTGGCCGTTTAAGGGATAAGGTCTCGATGTCTCTCTCTCTCTTTTCATTCTCCTTGGTTATCATGCTTCTGTCAGCTAGTGCCGAAAATTCGATAACGAACATGATTCGCTTCTGGAAGTCAAGAAGAAGCATGTCAGTCCTCGAGTGAGCAACAGAAATAATTGTCGAGAATATAAAGTTCCAGTATATGCGGCACTACCTATTCTCGAAAATTGACTTAATTTCCCTAGGAGCATTTAGAAGAGCGATATTAAGGTTAATGCCGTAGGAGCGACAGAGATAGTAATGAAGCACTCTTAGTGCCGCATTGTGCCTTTGAATGTAGGTCGTTCACACGTGAGTTGGACAACTAGATAGTACCAGGTGTATACATATGAAACCGGTATTTTTTCAAGAAAAAAACACATTTATTTCAAGAGAATGATAACAAATATTTTATTCAAAGTATGCGCCC
>NC_046662.1:31479822-31480921 GCF_010883055.1 Belonocnema kinseyi | reverse complement strand
TATCATCTGTCTTTTGGAAATCTTAATGGTTCATCCGCAAATAGTTGGGTGCATAGAGAGATTGATGCCGCTTTGGAAAACCAGATTTACTATCTCATCTGGCGAAAATCGTGTGGCAAATAATAAGGTCACCTTTCAGACAGGTGTCTTTCAGGGCGACACCATGAGCTCACTCCTCTTTTGCCTTACATTATTGCCATTATCTCTAGCACTTCGCCATTCCGACGGGTACTTGTGCGGCAAACCAGCAGATCAAAAGTGCAAGGTCACTCATGTATTTTACATGGACGATCTGAAGATCTATGGTATAAACAGAGAGCAACTGCATCTAGCTCTGGGGATTGTCAAACGATATACTAAGGAAATTGGAATGGAATTGGGTTAGACAAATGCGCCAAGGTTTATTTGAAGCGAGGAAAACTTAATGGCATCCCTGAAGATCCTGATCACGTTGATAGAAGCGCCATACGACAACTTTGCGCTGGAGAGACTTATACATACCTGGGTGTGCCACAGAGCCGCATTCAGGATGTGAAATCTACAAAGGATACTTTCCGAAGCAGATACAAAAGTCTCATCCGACAAATTTGGTCTTCCGAACTGTCGGCGAGGAACAAAGTATCTGCAACGAACATGCTTGTCGTCCCGGTACAACTCTATTCATTTGGAGTAGTTCCATGGACGAAGAACGAGCTCAGGTCTCTTGATATCGGGACAAGAAAGGTTATGCACATGAACAAAAGCATGCATCTTAAGTCTTCCGTTCCGCGACTGTACATCTCACGCCGTCAAGGAGGCCGCGGAATATTGAGTCTTGAATGTCGTCACAACAGGATTATTTCGGGTTACAGCACATAGAGTTGCAAATGGAAGAGACTTAAAATGGCATGCCAAGACGGTGTCATTTCCACCTTAACATACCGTCGCCACATTTTGAGCCAAGTTATTCCCGATGATAGCTGCAGGGCGTGCCATGCACACCCCGAGTATTTAGCTCACTTACCAGGTGTATACATATGAAACCGGTATTGCCATTTAGCGGCCAGTAGGCACACTTGTAGGCACTGTCGGAACTTACCATTTGTGCTAATTGGCATAT
>NC_046662.1:31474758-31479722 GCF_010883055.1 Belonocnema kinseyi | reverse complement strand
CCTCGTTGTTCATACATTTCTTGCCACACAGGTTCAATTGCCCGAACAATCCTATCATTTAGGATAGCTGCGAATATCTTATAAAGTGTGTTCAGACAAGTTGTTGGCCTGTAATTCTTCGGGTCAGCTAAGTTGCCTATTTTCGGCAGGAGTATTGTGCGCCCCTCCACCAACTACTCTGGAATCGGCTTTTCCGACTTCAAATATGAGGTGAAAATACGGGCCAAATGCTGATGGGTTAAAGAAAACTTTTTCCACCAGAAGGTTTTGAAAACAATCTGGTCCTGTTGTGGAATATTTCTTCATCCCTCTTAATACTTTTTTCACCTCCTCGGTAGTGATGGGTGGGCATTCTTTATCAGGTGTTATGAGGGCAACACATAACTCTCTGAAGCTATTTATATTTTCCGAGTCTTCGTCCAGTCTATGCTGAACTTCGTAGACTTCTCTCCCAAATACTTAGACCTCCTCTGGATTGGGCGGGTGTTCTACAGTAACTGGAGGGCCTTGGAAGATTCGAGATGGGTCAGAGAGAAACTGTTGAATTTCTCTAACCCACCTCTCCTTCCGCTCTATACTTCTCTTAGAGTCAGATAATATCCGTATTCTTTCAACAATATGCTGCCTGATGGTCAGCAGCTTTGACTCTTTAAGTGTGTGATAACGGGTCCGGAGTTCGCGCGCGAACTTTCGAACCTTGGCGGTAAAATTCCTGCCAGATGTGATGTAGTCAATCACACATTGAATGCGGGACGCGTACTGTCTTGCCCAGCCTATCTTTATGGCAAGTTGATGCATTCGTCTTTTGGTCTTATGATCAGCCGTTGGGTTAGTTTTACGTTTCGCGTCGGCCAAAGCTGTCGCTGCATTATACACACCATAATTCATAACCCAGAGGTCGGATTCACCGGAAAAATGTCCACGAAGATCGTCATCCATTTTAACCAGATTTTTAGACTTGAAAGAAACCTTGATGTTGAAAAACCTTGTTTTAGCAATAGCTCCAGGTGTTTCTCGCACCACAGAGCATGCAGCCGTGCCATGTCACCCCGTTCACCAGCCACACTCGCATCGTAGCAGTCTAGCAAGTCGTGATTCAGTCGCTTCGTCCACCCGAAGGCCCGCGAGATCCCGCCGATCCATCGCATTAAATCCATTTTTATTCGCTCCCCCAGCTCTAGATTGGTCGGCATTGTTGGCCGACCTATTGTCGGGAGACCTGCGCGTTCTGTTGTTTTGAACCGCACTTACTACAACTATGTTTCGTGTTGTCATTCTTGTTCCCAGATGAAGCTAGGGAAAGAGTTTCGTCCAATCTTGTAGAGCCCCGCATGCAAGGATGAGGCTGCGTACTCTGAGAGATCGCCCAGTATTGCAGAGTCGCCGTTCCAGACACTTCACCCATGCGCCATTCAGCTTTCGGCACGGTTTTCACACCTCCGCTTGGGGGTTAATTTCTTCGGGACCACCCCTGGACAATTGTCCGTGACTGCCTATTTAGTTTTGGAACCATATTCAGCAGAAACCCTTGATACAGGGACTCTCTATCCGCCATCCGAGGACGCGATCGGTGGCTTTGTCATAGGCCCTTCGGTTTGATTATAGAGGAAACAAAAAAAATATATATATATGCATATATAATTATAATTATTACACCATTAAGCCATTTCCCTTTCGGGGTAGGCGTGACTCACTTGGTAGGAGAAAGGAGCAGTATATGGAAGGGATAGAGGTTTTTCAGATTGATCCAGAATTCTCGTGCTATTTAAGTAAATAACACGTTTGTTTCGCAACACTGTTCCGACCCAGGCTGCTGACGAATCTCTCTAGCAGTCATCCTAAGCGAAGAACCTCACAAAGTCGTTATGCAAGGTTCCGCACTTGGGTCCATTAGTAGCCAAGGTCTTTGTTTTAGGCGTCATTCACTCTACTGATACTCTTTTTATTAACTATTTGCCGCCATACTTCCCTGTCCTGGCATACTTCTCTAGCTTCTTTTATGTCCATGCATTTTTTCATGCAGGCTCTCGTGTTTCTGTGACTTCTTATGTCTCTTTTAACTAGGGTCTCATTTACACATTCTAACCATTCTTTCCGCGGTCTACCTCTGGGCACGCTGCCATTTACTTTACCTTGATACACTTGTTTCGCTAGTCGTTCATTTGGCATTCTATCAACATGTCCGAACCATCTTAACCGATTTCTTTCCCATGTGTCTACTAGCGTCCCTTCTGCACCACATTCTTTTAGAATTATCTCGTTACTTACTTTGTCCATCAGGGTTTTCCCGCATATTATGCACATGAATCTCATGTCTATTGCGTTTATTTTACTCTTATCTTTTTCTCGATAAGTCCATGTCTCGCTACCGTATAGTACAGTCGGTACAAATATAGAATTATGTATTGCCATTTTAGCTTTATTTGATATATTTTCACTTCTGATAAGGGGACCTGCTCTACCAATAACCTTCTTACCTTCATTTATTCGTCAATCTAATTCCTCATCTATCTTCCCGTCCATAGTAAATAAGCTACCAAGGTATACCAACTTATCAACTTGTTCAATTCTCTCATCATTTAATAAAATATTGCATAGTGTTTTCTCACTCTTTCCTTTGAACACCATAGTTTTTGTTTTATTTGCGTTAATTTTGAGGCCCATGCTCTTCATGCTTGCATCTAGTTTATTCAACATTCTTTGTAGGTCTTCGATAGACTCTGCATTAACAACTTTATCATCTGCGAACGCTAACCCACGTACCCTTCCTGTTTCGAAATCCGCACCCTCTTCGTCAAAGAGAGCCATTCTTAAACACTTGTCCATAAATAATATAAATAACCATGTAGACATAACGCATCCTTGCCAAACTTCTTAAATAATATCGAAACAGTCACTCAGTTTCCCAATCATTCTTACACTCGCCTTGCTACCTGTGTATATTGTTTTTATAGCTTGTAGGATCCATCTACTGACTCCGTATTCTTTCAGTACTTCCCAAAGTTTACTTCTATCTACCTATTCAAAAGCTTTTTCGAGGTCAAGATATGCACAGAAAACTTTTTTTCATCCTCTCAAACTTTTTTCTGTTATTTGACTTAAGCTAAATATTTCATCCGTACATGACCTTCCTGGCATAAACCCACTTTGGACTGCCCAAATCTTTGCTTCTGTTGTTTTCATTACCCTACGAATAAGTATTTTTGAATATATTTTACTTACGGTGCTTAATAAGCTAATCCCTCTGTAATTATTGCACTCGCTTTTATCTCCCTTTCTCTTGTATATTCGTACGCTAATCTCTTCTTTCCAATCGTTTGAGACGTCTCCCATCTCGAAACATAAATTTATCAATTCGCACAGTCTATGTGGTATGCACGCGCCACCGTGTTTAAGCATTTCAGAGTTAATACCGTCTATCCCGGCAGCCTTCCCGTTTTTCAAGTTCTAAATTATATCCCTAACCTCAGTGACACAGACTTTTTCAATTGAGTTTTCCATCGCATTGTGTTTAACATCGCAGTTGTGGTGTCCTATAGCTTCATCTCCAAATTGTCTCCTAAAATAGTCTCTGAAAGCCTCGAGTATTCCGTCTGCATCATATACCATTCCCCCCCCCCCCCCCCCCCCCCCCCCCCCCCCCCCCCCCCTACTATTTCTCATGTGGACAATTTCTGTACTTTTGTTTTCTTTCATTTTTTGATAAAGTAGTTTCCTGCTTCCTTCAAATTCGTTTTGTGTTTCTATCTCTTCTTCTGTTCTAATCGTATCTTTACTTTCTTTAACTAATCGTTTAAGTATCCTGTTTTCGCGTCTATAATCATTTCTACGTCTATTTCTTTCTTCATTGCTAAGACCTGCGATGTTCAAAGTTCTCTTGTACGCTTCTCTTTTTGCTTTTTGGGCATCCTGAATTTCATCATTCCACTACGCATTACCAGACATTCTTCCTACAACTGCGGTACCACACACTTCGATCGTACATCTAATAAGGTTATCCCGTAACATTGTCCAGGCGCCCTCTATATCTTTGTTTTTTATACGGTCCTTCCATGTTGCCCTATCTATGCTTTCGATTATCTTATTTTGGAAATCTATTCGCACATCCGGTTTCTGTAGGTTCTCAATTTTGATTGGCGTTTGTTTTGTTTTCTTGGTTCTCTTTTTTCTCCATTCCCGACCTAAGTTAATTTTTGAGATCAAAAGGTAATAATCAGTATTGCATTCAGGATCCCGCATGGCTCTTGTATCTTTGACAAACTCCCTTAGTCTTTCATTCGCAACAACAAAGTCAATTATTCTGCGGCTATTTCCTTTAGACCAGGTGTACATGTGGATCATTTTATGCCTAAACGAAGTATTTGTAATAAACAGACCCCTTTCTAAGCATAGACCAACTAATTTATCTCCATTATAGTTTGTTCTTGAATCCCCAAAATTACTTAATACTCTTTGTGTATCCTGATTTTGGATGCCCATCCAACCGTTCATGTCTCCTGGTAGAATTATCCTTTCCCCATGTTCGCAAATGTTTATTGTGTCATTTAAAGTGTGCCAGAAGGCGACTTTTACTTCTCTAGGGTCACTGTCAACCGGCGCGTAGCATGCTATGATAAATAGTCTTCTGATTCCTACTTTCATTCTAGCTCACAGCAGTCTGGGAGACACGAAACCATGGTCTCCGAGATGATGCTTTGCTTTTTCATTCAAAATCAAACCTACTTCTTTTTTACTATGTCATTCACAGTCTTCTTCTGACCATATTTCAAATCCGCCTTTCAACACGTCGTTTTTTATGTCTTTGTTTTCGCATCCCTTTTTCTTTGTTTCAGGCACACATAAAATGTCTCGTTTCTTCACGTCCATAGTTTCACGCAATTCTTTTACCTTGCGATATTTTGTAGGAGATTATAGTTCTAACGTCAGTCCCACCAAAAACTTCAGTTGATAAGGGAGGGTTGGGA
>NC_046662.1:31457958-31474658 GCF_010883055.1 Belonocnema kinseyi | reverse complement strand
ATATATCGCACAACACGGAGAAAGCAAAGACTCGTTCGGCTATTATAGAGTGGGGACTGCCCACCAATCACAGCAGAGAAAGCTCCGCAGGCACGGGTAGGTAGTGCTACGAAATACCAGCTCGCTTCGTCTCGTCACTCGAGTCCCGAGGCTCATAGAGAGTACCAGCACTTGGGTTTCTGCTCCAGAGGAGAGTAGTCTGGCTAAAGCATCGTTAGAGTCCAGCATAGTCGTGATGTGCTATGCGTGTGCCCTCTTTCCGTTTTCTCTTTACACTTTTTGATCAGTTTGAATAATTACCAGTATTTAAATTATTTTCTCATGGTTATTCTCACAGATGCTATTTATAAAGAAATCCTCTAGTTTTCTAAGGGACAGTTGCGACTATCCCTCGGCCTGCTAGTGTTTCTTTTTAAATAGTGAAGCGACCGAATTTTTATTCAACTTTTCGTTCCTCTGGAGAAACGCGTTTCTCCTTGGGCTCATAAAGTGGATTAAAATGAGAAGCCTTGAATAAGATATTAATTCTTCAAATTAAATAACGCGCTACACTTGTGTTTCTGAGGAGTGCCTGTGATTACTCCCTGGCTTCGTAAGTTAATTTGCAATTCAACTATTTTACCATTGCGTATTTTATTTTTAATCTATTAATCTTTCGAGAATAAATCAAAATAAAATAAAGTTAAGTGCTCACCAAAATATTTGAACAACGTTCAATGACGCATTAAATAAAGTCATTAAATTTAGAGTCATGGTTCATAGCACTGATTCTCTGGCTTATAATCAATGATTGTAAGACTGAGATTTTCCAGAGAATCGAAAGGCCCTACATAGACGAGAAGGGTATATTGCGCGCAAAAGGTCGAATACCTTTTTTTGCAGGTTTGAAATTCAACAATAATACCATTATTTTAGAAAGTAAACACCGTAATACGATTGAACTTATCGAGCAATACCGCCGTAAATTCTATCACGCCAGTAGCAATGCAGTATCAAATGAAATGCGCCAAAAATATTACATTGTTGGTCTTCGCAGCACTTTACGTTCGATCATAAGTAAGTGTACGATGTGTCGATTACTTAGAGGAAAACCGCGAAATCCATTGATGGGCGAATTACCGGATTCGCGACTAGCAGCAAGACAAAGACCTTTCACTCATTGTGGTGTTGACTTTTTCGGACCTATGCTAGTGAAAATCGGTCGCCGACGAGAAAAGCGATGGGGAGTAATATTTACATGCTTGTCTACCAGAGCCATTCACATTGAATTGGCTTCGAGTTTAAGTACTAACTCAGCAATAATGGCGATACAAAGATTAGCGGCGCAGCGGGGTGTACCTACGGATATGTACAGCGATAACGGTACAAATTTTCGCGGGGCTAGTAAGGAGTTGAAAGAAGCGATTTTAAATCTAGACAAAGGAAAAATAGTTGAATTTTCTCTTTACAGAAAACGCTATATGAAATAGAACACTCAGTAAACTCTCGACCGCTCACATATGTCTCTCTTGACCCCCGCGATGGCGAAGCTTTGACTCAGAATCATTTTTTAATCGGTGCGTCATCGGGCGAAGTGCGATTAGGTAGATATGACGAGAAATTTTTGTGTACACGTAAACATTATAGAATAGCTTAATATTATGCAGACTGTTTTTGGAAAAGGTGGATGCGCGAATACTTGCCTGAATTACTCTCTCGAAAAAAATGGGTAGGAAAAGAGCCTCAATTGGAATTTGGCGACGTAGTATTAATTGCTGATTTAAGTAGTCCGCGAAATACGTGGAAAAAGGCAACTAATATTAAGGTTTATCCGGGAAAAGTCAATGAGGTTCGTGTTGCCAAGGTACGCACTCCCACGGGCGATTTTATTCGCCCTGTTCATAAACTTATTAAATTGCTAGGATTAAATGAGGTACAAAATTAACATTTTGTACGAGGGGGAGAATTGTTTCGGATAGAATTAAGTGAATAAATATTTAAGATTATTAAACTAAGATTAAAAATGTATAAAATCATTTCTTGCGAATGTAGTTTATAATCAGTTATAATTTTAAAACATCGAATGTATACAAGAGTGCGATATTCGCGGCGAATCAAGAGTGAGTTTAGATGACGCAATGTCGGTTTCTTTGATACGCGATTTCGATACAACTTCGTAGAATAAGTAATCGTTTTTAGTGGCGTTGGAAATAATATTTTCATCGAATATTGTAATAGTATTTTAAACGTTTAATTATTATTTTTGAACTTTAAAAACATAGAAAAGGTTTGTAACATTGATAGCTTATAGTTGAGATTAATTTTAAGACACTTGATTTAATTTCAAGATATTATAGTTCAGGTTCCCGAGTCCTAATTTAATTAGCTAACGAATTTATTAATAATAATTTGGAATTTATTTTGAAGCTGTATTTTAAAACAAGATATGGGAAAATCACTCGCATGTAGATTCCTCCGGGCATGGCTTAATTCATGCACGGGAGCCAAAGTTTACGTGCTCAGCTTGCTGAGGCCGTGATTGTCCGGGAAATAAAAGATTTTTCCGAAAAAGGGCAAATTTTACGTGCACGT
The DNA here is from genome assembly GCF_010883055.1 of Belonocnema kinseyi. NCBI lineage: Eukaryota > Metazoa > Arthropoda > Insecta > Hymenoptera > Cynipidae > Belonocnema > Belonocnema kinseyi. The sequence continues at coordinate 31,472,087 of NC_046662.1, read as the reverse complement.
ATACATAAACATACATTTATACATACACACCCACACATGAACACACATATTTTCAGGTATACACGTGCTTACGCATCTCTCCGCGATAATCCTCTCCTTCTCTTTTTTTTTATCCGAACACACACGCTTCCAACTGGCCCTCTCTCGATCCTTTATTAATATCATTCCAATTTGTCTTTCTCTCTCTCATAACATTGGCCTATCCCCCATACCCAATGTCCCACACTTCAAACCTAATACATCATACACACACATATGTATCCTAGGCCGCGAGGCTGTAGGGAAACGCTGCAAGAGTGATCGACAATTGGGGGTGGTCGAAGGAGAAGAAGTCAGGAGGGGCGAGCCTTTAAAAGATCTCGCACATTAGGTCTCGGGAACTTTGCGTTTGATATCGTGACGAGGTACGTAAGAAAACTTCGATATAAGTTCAAATTCTTTCTCAAGATTTAATATTTTCTTATGTTTTATATTCATTTTTTCTTATCGGTTAGCTTCGTAATTTTATAGCAATTTATAATTTAATTTTACGTTAGCGTGAATTAAAGCCAAATATGTTTTTTTATTAATTTCGTGTTTTTACTTTCACAAAAATATAATATCCCATATCCTGTAAAATTCACTATTTAAGGGGATAATTAGGAGATGATGCTATAGGATGCCACAACTGGGACGTAGAACAAGATTCGTTAGAAAACATAATTGAGAAAATCTGTGTCAATGCGGTTAGGGATATAATTATGGATTTGAAAACCGGCAAGGCTGTCGGGGTCGACTATATTAACGCTGAAATGATAAAATATGGTGGCGAGTACATACCACATAGACTGTGCGAATTGATAAATTTATGTTTGGAGATGGGAGACGTCCCAGACGATTGGAAAAAAGCGATTATCTTACCGATATGCAAAAGAAAGGGAGATAAAAGCGACTGCAATAATTACAGAGGGATCAGCTTATTAAGTACCTTAAGTAAAATATGCTTAAAAATACTTATTTGTAGCGTAATGAAAATAAGAGAAGAAAAGATTTGCGAAGTCCAAAGTGGGTTAATGCCAGGAAAGTCAATATTTCAACTTCAAAATTATGTTCATAGTCTTGAAAATGGCAAGAGCAAGGCAAATACCAAAAGAAAAACGTGCTCAGATAGTAATTTCAATGGAAACCGGCCATTCCTAGCGAAAAATTGCCCAAATACTCGGAGTTTCACAGAAAGGAGTCCGTAAAACATTGGAGAGATTCGCTGAAGCCAAATCTTTTTCCGACAGGAAACGCTCGGGCTGACCCAGAAAGACGACAAAAAGTGATAATACCCTTATACAAATGTTAAGTAAACGGTTCAGACTAAAAACTGTGCCAGATATCAGAGCCAAGTTCAATCAAACGCTATCGAAGCCGATCTCCGATACAACGGTCACGCGTCGGTTGCATAATGTCGGTTTGTATGGACGGGTCGCTGCCAAAAAAACATTGTTGCGATCGGTAAACGTCCTCAAACGACTCAAATGGGCAAAAGAACACAAAAATTGGTCTATCGAACAATGGAAACAGGTGTTATGGACCGATAAGTCCAAATTTGAATTTTCGGCAGCAAACGGCGAATGTACTGCCGTAGAAAATCTAATGAATAGCACTCACCTCAATGTGTAAAGCCAACAGTTAAGTTTGGCGGTGGTAGTGTGATGGTATCGGGTCTGGGAACGATAATTAAAGCGATGAATACTAAAAAAACCATTTTTCTTAGTGAGTCTAAACTTTTGCAGGGCAGTGTAAGTGGAATTTTCCGACTGAGACGATTTATTGTAAAAAAAAATATCATCTGTGTATAGAGATTTTAGGCTGAACTCTAGCTTAAAAGAAGATTTTCGATTCACCGGTTTCATCTTAAAATTTGAACGGCCAATAAAAATTATTGATGGACTGAATCAAAAGCGTTAATGAGTTTCAATACTCTTATTGTAAATCGATGTCGTTGATATGATGTTGGTGTTCTTTCGTCAGAGTTGTTTATATATTGAATAGTGTTTATTTTCTGGTGGAGAGGACTTCTTTCAGACCAAGAAAATGAAAGTAATAGATGTTAGATCCTTTATTGAAGATAGAACTTTTAACTTTTCGCGAGTATAGCACTCTCCTCATCAGGAATAAAACTTCATTAAGGTCGATTTAAGTTGTGAAATTTAAAAGAACCATCCTCTCAGGTTCTAATTTTCAGTTAATTAGTCTTTAAAAAAAACATCTTTTCATAATATTTTCTTAACAGTTTAATTAATTGAGAATTAGAAACTGAGAGGATGGTTCTTTTAAATTTTGCAACTTAAATGGACCTAAATGAAGTTTTATTCTTGATGAGGAGAGTGTTATACTCTCGAAACGTTGAAAGTTCTATCTTCAATAAAGGATATAATATCTATTCCTTCATTTTTTTCTTGGTCTGAAGTAAGTCATCTCCACGAGAAAATAAACACTGTCCGCGTTTCAATACTGAAAAACTCTTATATATGATAACCCGAGCAGAAATCGCCATATATTTTCCCGATTACCGATCTGGCCCTGATAGGTTGAATAGCTTCGGACCCAGATCGGGATAATTCCATGGCCCAGACTCGAGTCAGACTGGTTCAGGTATTGCAACGCCATCTAGTTCCAATTTAGGGAAATTGCCTTGCTGTTAAATGAAGTGACTTATTTTTGATAAAATTCATGGTTATTATGTAAGTTAAGTTTATAATACAATAAATAAAATGCTAAAACCTAGTACTAAAATCCTTGAACATGAGTGCAATTTTTCGAAAATTCGGAATTTACCCATGTTAATTAAATGGGATGCGTTTGCATTTGTGGTCCACCGTAGTATCCATAGAGCGATTTTTTTATTTTGAATGCCTTTTCCTTACTATTAGAAATTCTAAATATAATCTCGAAATGTAATCTTTATTTTACGAAAAAATTATACATTTTTTCGCTCGGTATTCATATTTCTATTTAATAAGTCAATTGCGCTGTAGAGCGAATTAATATTGAATTACAAAATATTCATAAACTAAAATCAGGAAACAGAATTTTTAATCTGAACTTTGATCCAATATTCTTAAATGTTAATTGTGAGCACACCTGCTCGAAAAAAATACAATATCAATACCAGAATATGTACTCATAGGTTCAGAGGATAATAAACATCATTAGATTCAAACGAACCAAATATTGATTCAGCGAATTCAGGAGAGTCAAATTCTGATATATCGGATCCAGACAAAAAGTACATTGATGGCGTAGTAGAATTACTTGAAGATAAACCTGATTGAATGAAACAGCTGCGTATTTTAGCTGTAACCAAATGACTGGAGAGGATTTCGTGAAGAACGAAGTCTAATAGAGAAAATAATGTATTGAGATTTTTAGTATTTGTGCTAATATTTGGTACCTGACTATAAAATAAAGTTCAATTTAATCATTTTCCGCGTTATCGAAATATTATTATGAACAAAATTATAAAACAGGATAAATAAATATTTTTACACGGGAATATAATAATATATAATATAATAATATATTTTCATGATTTTGGAAACAGAGAATTGTTTGAGAAATGACCGAATATGTTAAAAAAGAAGTTCTACTCATATTTCATGATTTTTCATAAGAAATCACATCAATCACAAAAAGTTGAAGAAACTTATTTTATTGAGGTTTTATCATTTTTTTAATACTAAGTTTAAACAAAATAAACTGTAAAAGCTGCAGTGAACGGACGTTTTCAATATTCTTTTAAGCAAGAGTTCAGCTTATAATCTGTATCCACAGCTGAGATATTTATTTTTTACATTTTTAACTCTACCCGAATAAAAATGCTGCGACTTGAGTTCGACTTGAATTGCCCCCAATCAAGACATTCTGTAATCGAAAAGGTCGATTTGAGAATGTTTCAGTTTTCAGACAGGGCCAGACTGCAATTTATGTTTTGGAGACAAGTTTCTATGTCTTCAAGACATACATTTATCTCTTCAGTCAAATTTTTACCTGTCTACTTGTATACCTGTTCTAACGGAAAGGGTTATTCTGACTGTCATAAAAGGTAATCTTTGGTAATGATTTAACAATATCGTATATTTTTATACCATATATAAAATAAGAAAAATAAATTTTAATCTCATTTAGCGCCGAAAAAGGTTCGCCCATCTCAGCCAAGACAAGGCTCGTCTTGATACAAGTAAACGTTGTCTTAATTAAGACAAGGCTTGACTCGAGACAAGTAAATGCCGTCACATCTGTGGTGGCCATAAAAGTAAGACGAAGGCCTACGTCTCGACTTTTTTTTGAGACGCAGCCAGACATCGATGTCTTGGAGACGAACTCAAGACATGACTAAGCCGAACTCAAGTCGAAGCAATTTTACTCGGGTACTAATTAAAATAATCATAAAAGTATAAAAAATTGCCATTTGTTAAATACTTCTTATGGAATATTCATGCATTTTTTAAATTCATGAATGGAGTCCCATAAGAAATTTCCTGCTGGTAAGTTAAAAGAAATTACACCTCTCGGGCAGGAACTATTCTCGCAGGGGATACACTCATACCGATGGTAGGGGTCGAATTTGATGACGGAATTATATAAATTAAAACAATTTTATTTTGTACTGGTCACAGACACGTGCTTCTCCAAAAGCTGCTGGACGAAAGATGAGAACTTTTCCGGCGTTGTTGTCTTCTTTGGCAACCGGGTGAATCCTGATTGGTTGAATTGGGGCTATGTGATTTGCGTTGCCAGGGAATGTTGAGACAGTAGAAATAGGATCTCAGGGATGTGACTGCCATGGAAATTCGGTGGCCACCAAATGACTTCCTTCTAACTGGGTGATAATTTGTTCCCCAGTTCGGTCGAAATAATGTTGAATTTATACTCTATATGCTCTACAAAGTTAAAAAAAACAATACTTTTAGTATTATGCCATAGATCATCTAAGATAAACTTCATCAACTAGTAGATTCAAATATTTCAAAATTCAGAATAGTAGCAAATATTCGGAAAAATTTCATTTTGAAAACCAGAAGGAAATTCTTGAGCAAATAAAACTATACTGATTTCCATGACTGGATTGAATGATCTGACACACACAAGAAAATTAGATCTCAAATTAAATTTTATTGAACATTAATTTTAAATTCTTTGGTTACAAGAATAATGATAATTAGTATAATCTCAATTAATGTTAATTTTGCATTGGTGTATGATTAGGACAGTCAATTCAACAACGTCGATCTGAATATATTTCCCGAGATTTCACTTAAAAAAGGCCATCGATTTGCCGAGTTATATATTTACATTTTCTCAAGATAGAAATAATAATTTTCTCCTATTTAAATCGAAAAGCTATAAATTAATTGGCATTTTTGGAGAATAAAAACTTTAAAAAATACCAAGTGACACATTGACAATTATATGCCACATTTTTTGAACAATGGAATCTATTGCTAAGCAAATCCTAATTCACTTCTGATTCTTTAACATTTGTCGCCTAAAAATATTTAAAAATTGACAATTTGATCTAAAATTACCGAAATTCCTTGTACGTTGCTTGAGTTTATTAATGAAATATCTTAGAATTGCCTTTAAGCATGGGCCTCAAAGTTAACGCAAATATAAAAAACTACGGTGTTCGAAGGAAAGAACGAGGAAAAACTATACAATATTGTATTAAATGATGAGAGAATTGAACAAGTTGATAAGTTCGTATAATTTGCTAGCTTATTTACTAGAGACGGAAAGATAGATGAGTTAGATAGATGCACAAACGATGGTGAAAAGATTATTGGTAAAGCAGGGCCCCTTATTAGAAGTAAAAATATATCAAATAAAGCTAAAATGGCAACACATAATTTTATATTTGACCAACTGTACTATACGGTAGCGAGATAAGAGCAAAATTAATCAAACATTTTTTTAAAAATTCCTAGGAAAAAGTTCAAAAGCGAAGTGTATCTTCGTCCCAAAATTCGGGATAAGTAGTCGAGAATTTTTTTAAATCTTGGCTTGGATTTTATATTTTGTAAAACTAATTTTATTAGAATATTTAAAATTACTTTAGAAAGAATCTGAAGTATGAACTTCAGAACAATTCCAATGTTTTTCCAACGTTTTGTAAAATCTTGAAAACAAGTGAATTTAACAAATCAATTTTCTATTTTGCATATAAAATTATTCCTAACGCAAATCGAAAATCTACATACGCGTGTGGTACGTTTGGAAATTTTTACATATAAATTGAAAAGTTTTAACACTTTTCCATTTGAGAATTAGAATTAAATGCTTAACAAGTGTATCATTTTAGGTCTTTGAGTTCTAGACATTCAACAGTTCAAAGATTTCGGATTAAAAATGCAATTTTACGTTATGAAATTAGATTAATTGTTTTAAAGAAAATTTCTTTATATGAAAGAAAAAAATTTATCGGCTCACTGACAAGGAAAGTTCTTTGCTTCAAATGAATGATTTTTTGTTCCAACAAGTATTCTGCTTCATCTTCATTAATTTCGACGTTATTTAGGTGAGATTCAGGAGTTGAAAGTAACAAAAATGATTGGATTCAGTTTTTTTAGCTAAACACATCCATTTATCTTACAAAATTAATGTTTAAATAATTCAAACATTTAGTCATAGGCAAAACATCCGGATTTTCATGGCGAGCTTCAGTTTAAGTTTAGTTATTTTGTTGAAAATTCGTTTTTTAGTGCAAAAATAATGTTTCAATTGAAAATATGATGCTACAAGATTTATTGTTTGTTCATAAATCCTTTTTTGTGTCTGGTATAGTTTACACGCAAAATGGATTTTCTTTTTTTTTGCGGTCAAAATTCAAAAAAAAAATGTTTTTATCTTGAATTTTTTAATATCGCGCGCTGTTTGGCTTAAAATTCAACATTTGGTAAAAAAAAGGAAAATAGGTTTCCAGGTAACGCTATATTTTGCATATGTCAAAGAAGCATTACTAGTTTTTGCAGAAAATGAAATAGAAAGGGTTCTAAGAGTTTTTATTTTTAACGATTTTGAAATTAAATTTACCTTAAAGAACAAAAATAGTGAGATTCATTTTCTACATGTCACAGTTGCAATTTATATCGTCAGCCCAGTTGGTCCGGTAAATGATTAAATTTCGACTCAAACCACAGAAAAATATAAAGAAGTTTTATGTTTAATATTATCGAGTATAATATTATTGCTTGTACTCCCAATCAATAATTTACTCATATAAAATCGAAACTACCAACACTTTACAATTGAACGCAGTTTTAAATTAAATGTTGTTACACTGCTAAACTAAATTTTTTTAACTTTTATAAATAGTCGAGTTGAAAGATACAAATTCAGTTCAAAAAATATATATCCGTGTTATCATTTTCAATGCTCAAAATGATTCAATTTTATTCAAAAATTTGTTCAATAGATTATTGTTAAATCTTGCCGAATTAAAAAAATCCTTAAAATCTTCCACATTCGTTTTTTATAATTTTGTAAATCATTATAAATCTTCTTAAATATTCATTAAAAATTGATTTTTCAAAATTAAAAATCATTCATAGTTTTTCAAATAAATGTTTTTTATTCGTTTTGTTAGTTTGAAAATCCACAATTTGAGTTATAAATTAAAATTTTTCAAATAGAACTATTAAAATTGTAACGTTTAATTTTAAGTTTTTTGTTTAGTTTAAATATTTAATTTATTATTACTGATTTTAAATATACAGTTAAATATTTCTAAATATTAAATCATTGTTTTTTCTTTATTCAAACATTTCAAATTGAAGGGTGTAAAAATCGAATATTTTAGACTAAAATAATATTTGAAATTTAATAAAAAGCCTTTAAATATGAATATATTATTTTTAAGGAATTTTATAATTAAAAATAGTTTACACAGTTTTATCAGGCGTTGACATTTGTGTAACTAATAAGATTTTCCAATTGAAATAGCTTAATTTTTAAAGTTAAAATATGCAAATTATAAAATTGAAAACTGATTCCAAATCGTCTGGCAAAATCAACTATTATTTACTTTTTAAATCTTAAAGTGCATTTCAATTTAAAAAATTATTTATTAATTCATGTTCGCAGTTTATCAACTAAAAAGGTTTTTTGTACGAAATCTTTGATTTTAAACACTTATACTTTTTAATTGTTAAAGTATTTAAAGCTGCATTTAACAAATCTTTAAATTAAATGTACTTCTAAAAAATGTACATTTTAAATGAAACATTTTTTAAGTGAAATATTTTCTAATGAAGCATTCTAGACTGAATAATATCAGAATTGAAAAAGATAACAATTTAAGTAATTTAAAAAAAATGGTTGGAATCAAAGTTTAACAGAATTTTTTCTAAAAATTGGTAAAATTCCTAGCCTTTTTCCAGTTTTCCAGGTTTCACGTTCCACAGGTCACTCTGATATATGCCAAAAATGGCACAAAAGTAAAACCTGACTGAAATCTTTAATCGCCATTACTGTTTCGCGGTCTTTATAAATTACGATATTAATTGCCAATATGACTACTCTCTTCAAACTTCCAAAATGTCCTCAAAATTGTTGCTAATTCACATGAAAAGCAGTTTAAGGGCGTCAGTATTAAAAAAAATATGAAAGATTTTAACTGACTTTGAGGTACTTCATGATATTTCAAGATAATTTAGGATAATTCAATGTTCTTCAGAATAATTCACATACTTCCAGATATTTCAAAGTACAACAACAAAGTACCAAAACAAAACATCGGCACAGAGAAAGATATCTGAGAATCACTGACACATTTTCTGTGATTGGTGAAAAATCCGATCCCTTTTACGTCAAAGGGGCCCTCTAATCGATGTCGTAAAAGAAAAATCATATTTTAAAATTAAATTAAAAATAGTAAAAAATATGTCGAAAATATTTTATGGTCGTTTTTAAAATTAGAATTTTATATACCATAAGATCCACTTATCGGAAAAATGATATCTGATTTTGGAAATAACCCTATTGAATAATTAATGTGGCAGATTTTTGTCTTCATCAGAGTTTATATTCTTTACTTTAAAACTCCTCATGATGGAGCGGCGGGCACCCACTGGATAATCATTCATTTCTTTTCGGTTCAATTCGGTAATCTTGTGGTTGTTCATGTTTATTTTGACACGTTTCAACTCCTGATGAAAATATTTATATATTCCAGCCAGAACATCATGAGTCTTCAATATGGCAAAGACGTCTCCGTTGGATGTTGATAATACAATTTGTTCTTCATTTGTAACTGGCCTGTAGAGAGAAGATGCCATTTTTGTTTTAATCCATTTATCGTCAGGGAAAGTGTATCTTCGGAGTTCGAATATTTGCTGCGAATTCCAATTAGGTATAAGCCGAATAAATGGAAGTTGTTCAAGTCCACATCCATTTCCGTCAGGAGAAGGAAGACTTCTGGTTGGACCTATAGAGCTGGAAGGAGGATGAGGCCCTGGATGAGGTGACCTGGATCTGGAACGAATCGGAATCTCGGCAGGTAGAGGAAATCTCCCAGGTGAATGATTTCTTTCGGGAGAAGAAGAAGGTCTTCTACCAGCAACAACAGGAATAGCTTCGCCATTAGGTAAGCAATCGAACTGCCAGCTTAACTCTGCAACAAGAATGAAAGCATTATATTTTTACATTCTCATCATACCACCTTGATCAAAAAGTTTAAGGACTAAATTTTTAAAATCAAAAATACAAGTTTATTCATCATAATCGATATTGTTCCCTTCAAAGTACTCCTCATCGACTGCAACGCACTTATGCCAGCGCTTGATCTAATCCTCGAAACAGATAGCAAAAAGTCGCAAGGAGCCAAATCAGGTGAATTCGGTGGTTGCTGGAGGGTATTCGTTTCATTTTTAGCCAAATGATCATGGACAACGATGTCATTGTACGAAGTTGATGACATTTTTTTTGTGAAAAATCGAAACCACACACAACGATAGATGTACATAATACAGCGCCACTTCAACAAATGTTAAGCTGTCAAGCTTAAAATCTGACAGAACGTCAATAACACTTCTACCAACTTAAAAAAGAAGAATTGAAATCGGCCGTTTACAATGTAGTTTTTCAACAGATCTCCACATTTTGAGACCTCCTGAATCCGAAAATCATGTTTTGGCGATGGCGCTCAACAACTTAATCGATAATCGAAATTTTAGGCCAAACAACGCGCGATATGAAAAAAATTAAGAGAAGAAAAACGTTTATTTTCGAAAAAGTTGTAAACAAAGAATGTGCATCTGAAACACATCTACAAATTTTTTACAAATAACTTTGCAATATGATTAACATACAAATTTCTATATAATTATCATACAAAAGTGGTATGCACAAAATCGAAAATTCAAATTTTGAGCCAATAATCGAGGCACAATATGGAGAAAGGTTTTTCGAGGATTTTCAGAGTTTGAAAATTCCTAAAATATCTCTTTGTGCAATTTTTTGACAGAACTCCTGCTTTCTAATTTATTGGTCAAAATTGATATGGAAAAATCTAAAATCCAAATATTTTGTTTTATCTATAAAAATTAATGTGCGGACAAAAATTCTATTTTCAGCATAACAACGCTAAATAGAAAAAAATGTCTAAAAAATTATTGTAGTTTTTTATTCATTTTAAGGCCATTCAGAAAATATTTAAACAATGACAAATGTCTTTTTAAAAAATATCAACTACAACCACATATTTAGTTAAATTTTCAATCCAAAAGATTAATTTTCAGACCAAAAAATTCCATTTTGAACAAAGTACAACAAAGAAAAAAAAGTAATTAAATTTTCATTTTAAACAAGCAGTTTTTCAACAAAAAGTGAATAAATAACAAAATAATTCAATTTTAAACAAAAAAAAATGAATTTTCTACCAGAAAAGATACAGTTTCAGTAAAATATATAAATTTACTAATTAAAACTAGAGTACTTCAAATTGGCTGTTAGAAAAGTAAATAAAAAAAAAACGAGTTTTCTGCAAAATTTATTAATTTTTGACTAAAATATAAGATTTTAAGTCGAAATCAAATAGTTACATCTTCACATTAAAAATAAAATTTTCAAACTAAAAATAAATAAATTTTTGATCATATAGTGGAATTTCCAAACCAAAAGATGAATTTTCTATCAAAGATCCACTTTTAACTAATTTGTTTTTAACCGAATAAATAAATTCTTTAAAATTAAAATAGTTATATTTTCTACAAAACAGAACATTTTTTAACGGAAAAGATTACATTTCTATAAAAAAAAGTTAAATTTTCTACAAACAATGGAATAGGTCAAATGAATTTTTAAATAAAATGATGAATCTTCAACAACAAAATTTAATTTTTAACCAAATACATGAATCTTCTAGTAAACAGATAAATTATCACACAAAAATGAACTACCTCATTTTTCAGAAAGTAAAATAAATTTTCAACCACAGAAATTAATTTTTAATCAAAAAGATAAAATTGCAACGAATGAGAGTACTCTTCTAGCAAAAAATGCGGATTTTCAACAAATAGTTGCATTTTCAACGGAAAATAGAATGATACGTTTTTCAATAAACAGCTTACTTTTCAATTAAATGAAAGTTAAATTTAACCAAGCAGGTGAAATTTTTATCAAAAGACATCAATTTTCGACAAAAAATGGAAGTTACATTTTTATTTAAAAAAGTTAATTCTAATTAAGAAAAAACTCATTTTGAACTAAGAAGATCGATTTTCAACCAATAAGATGAATTTGAATTTTTAAAGGATTATTCAAACAAATATTTGAATTTTATTATAAATAAGCAACCAAATAAATGAATTTTTAAACAAAATGGATGAATTCTCAACAAGAAGCGTGACATTTAATAACACAAGCCGACAAATTTTAAAGCTAGAGAGCAGACCTAACATTTCCGAAGTATTTTGATGTGCTGAATCCGATTTCGAGATCAAAACTGCTCCTGTAGGTCAGGTTTTTAAGATATCCTAACCTTAAACTGCAAAAACGCGTTTTTAGCTGCTTTTGAGGTTATGTAACCGAACAAGAAAAATTTCTATCACAAAAGCTAACATGGAATTTGAAAGTGCTAATTTTCCCCTTTTAAACCTACTTGGATTTATTAGGATATCTTAATTTTTCACCAAAATATTGTAATTTGAAATTTTCCATTTTAGCGTTTCAAACCATTAACGCTGAGGTGTTCAGATTTATGCAACGCATTCTCTATTGCTGGCGGTACGATATTTTTTCTTCAAAATATTATCTCAGGGGTTTTCGAGGGTGCCCTTTCTATTACCGGTGTCAGTTTTTTGTTATAACCCCTAGAAGATCCAATATGGCGGCCACAATTTAGAGCTGTAAAAAAGAACATAGGATCCCGCACAAAATACTAACAAAAAAACGTGCAGTCGTTTGGAATCAAATTTCGCACATTTATAAAACAAAAGAAGAAGGGCTGCGCGGAATGCTACTGCGCACTCTGTGTGCATTCTAATGTTCACATTCGGTGTAAGTGCGCGCCGTTCTACGGCGCAAGCAGTCTTCGATCCCTAGCTGGCTCACTGAACTGGCGACGCTTTTATGACGTGTTATGCGTAGGTGATGAAACTCGTTTTTTGTTACAAATTTTTCTGGTTTAGAGATCACGTTTGAGTGGCGAGCTAACGGTTGGATGCGTAGGTAATAAAATTCTGTTTGTATTTTGAATCTGTCTAGCGGTTACATTTCGTGTAAATCGTGATTTTTGTATATAGTGAGTTTTAGAATTTCCATGTTACTGTTCATTATAAGAAAAAAAATGAGTTCAAGAACTCCTTGCTCTAAGAAAGTTAATACTTTTTGTCAAGTTTGTGGAAAGTATGAAACGGAGAAAGACCGTCAATCAATTAATGATTCAATAAAATCGTCATACTTCAACTGTTACGGGACTTCATTGAAAAATTTGGATAAACCGTGGGCACAAACCTTAATTTTTCATGCTTGTAGATTAAATTTGGCAAATTGGGAAGATGAAAGTACCAAGACGCAGACTGTTATTCAACCAACTGTTTGGAGTCAGCCAGACAGGAGGTTTCTCTAATACTTATTTGGAGAAGATCGTTTACCTGATGTAAAAAGGTTACACCAGCCAAGATTGGTATTAGAAATCACTCTGAAAACAAAAGTAATCGATCAACTCACGAATCAATGGATATTGACGATCCTATTGCAACTGAAGATTCTTCTTGGGAAGAATCAGATGACGAAAGTCCTAAATTTTTTGACCAAGACTGATCAGATGATTTTATACGTGACCTTGATCTTCCAAAAGATAAAGCTGAGCTTTGGTCTTCAAGACTCAAAAAGAGAAAACTATTGTTACCTGGCACTAGAGTAACTGTTAACAGAAATAGAGAAGAAAAGTTTATCAAGTACTTTTTAATGGGCACTGGGATTGTGTATTGTGATGATATCGAAGGACTCATTAATTTATATGAAATAAACTTATATACACCAGATGATTGGCGCTTTTAATAGATTCGTCTACAGAAAGTCTGAAAGCAGTACTATTACATAATACGAGGGTAGTTCAATAAGTCCTTAGAATGAAGTATAAAAACAATTTTTTTTGGGTAAATTTTTTTTTATTTTTCAACATAATCTCCTTGAAGCTCTACATACTTGGTCAATCGCTTTTCAAGTTTTTTTAATCCTTCAGAAAAGTGCTTTTTCGGAAGTTCCTCAAAATAAGCACTTACAGAGGCAATGACGTCTTCGTTGTCTGGAAATCTCTGTCCACCGAGCCATTTTTTCAAGTTTGGAAATAAGAAAAAGTCACTGGGGGCTAAATCTGGTGAATACGGTGGATGTTCGACCAATTCGAATTTTAGTTCTTCAATTTTAGCCATTGAAACGAAGCATGTGTGAACTCGGGCGTTGTCGTGATGAAAGAGAATTTTTTTTCTGGCCAAATGTGATCGTTTTTTTTAAATTTCTTCTTTCAGCTGCTCTAATAATGATGCATAATATTTACCAGTGATTGTTTTACCCTTTTCTAAGTAGTCAATAAGTATAATTCCACGTGCATCCCAAAAAACTGTAGCCATAACCTTACCAGCTGACTTTACGGTCTT